>NW_027308016.1:0-125000 GCF_047496885.1 Scyliorhinus torazame | reverse complement strand
ATGGATGGATGGATGGATGGATGGCTGAATGGATGGCTGGATGGATGGATGGCTGGATGAATGGCTGGCTGGAGGGATGGATCGATGGCTGGATGGACGGCTGGATGGATGGATGGCTGGATGGATGGCTGGCTGGAGGAATGGATGGATGGCTGGATGGATGGCTGGATGGATGGATTGCTTAATGGCTGGCTGGCTGGAGGGATGGATGGCTGGATGGATGGCTGGATGGATGGATGGATGGATGGATGGCTGGCTGGCTGGAGGTATGGATGGATGGATGATTGGCTGGATGGATGGCTGGATGGAGAGATGGATGAATGCATGGATGGCTGGATGGATGGCTGGATGGAGGGATGGCTGGATGGATGGCTTGCTGGAGGGATGGTTGGATGGATGGTTGGCTGGATTGATGGCTGGATGGATGGCTTGCTGGAGGGATGGATGGATGGATGGATGGATGGCTGGATGGATGGCTGGATGGATGGATGGCTGGATGAATGGCTGGCTGGAGGGATGGATGGATGTCTGGATGGATGGCTGGATGGATGGATGGCTGAATGGATGGCTGGATTGATGGATGGCTGGATGGATGGCTGGCTGGAGGGATGGATGGATGGATGTGTGGCTGGAATGATGGCTGGATGGATGGATGTACGGATGGATGGCTGGCTGGAGGGATGGATGGATGGATGGATGAATGGATGGATGGCTGGATGGCTGGATGGATGGCTGGCTGGAGGGATGGATGGATGGATGGATGGCTGGATGGATAGCTGGATGGATGGCTTGCTGGAGGGATGGTTGGATGGATGGTTGGCTGGATTGATGGCTGGATGGCTGGATGGATGGCTTGCTGGAGGGATGGATGGATGGATGGATGGATGGCTGGATGGATGGCTGGATGGATGGATGGCTGGATGAATGGCTGGCTGGAGGGATGGATGGATGTCTGGATGGATGGCTGGATGGATGGATGGCTAAATCGATGGCTGGATTGATGGATGGCTGGATGGATGGCTGGCTGGAGGGATGGATGGATGGATGGGTGGCTGGAATGATGGCTGGATGGATGGATGTACGGATGGATGGCTGGCTGGAGGGATGGATGGATGGATGGATGAATGGATGGATGGCTGGATGGCTGGATGGATGGCTGGCTGGAGGGATGGATGGATGGATGGCTGGATGGATAGCTGGATGGATGGATGGCTGGATGGATGGCTTGCTGGAGGGATGGATGGATCGATCGGTGGCTGGATGGATGGCTGGATGGATGGCTGGATGGATTGCTGGCTGGAGGAATGGATGGATTAATGGATGGCTGGGCGGATGGCTGAATGGATGGAAGGCTGGATGGACGGCTGGCTGGAGGGATGGATGGATGGATGGATGGCTGAATGGATGGCTAGATCGACGGATGGCTGGATGGATGGCTGGCTGGAGGGATGGAGTCATGGATGGATGGCTGGATGGATGGCTGGATGAAGGATGGCTGGATGGAGGGCGGGCTGGAGTGATGGATTGATGGATGGATGGCTGGACGGCTGGCTGGATGGATGGCTGGCTGGAGGGAAGGATGGATGGCTGGATGGATGGCTGGAAGGATGGATGGCTGGATGGATGGCTGGCTGGAGGGATGGATGGATGGATGGCTGGACGGATGGATGGCTGGATTGATGGCTGGCTGGAGTGATGGATGGATGGATGGCTGGATGGATGGCTGGATGGATGGCTGGATGGATGGATGGCAGGATGGATGGCTGGCTGGAGGAATGGGTGGATGGATGAATGGCTGGATGGATGGCTGGATGGATGGATGGCTGGATGTATGGCTGAATGGATAGCTGGATGGATGGATGGCTGGATAGATAGCTGGCTGGAGGGATGGATGGATGGATGGCTGGCTGGATGGCTGGATAGATGGATGGCTGGATGGATGGCTGGCTGGAGGGATGGATTGATGGATGAATGGCTGGATGGGTTGCTGGATGGATGGATGGCTGGATGGATGGCTGGCTGGAGGGATGGATGGATGGTTGGCTGGCTGGATGGCTGGACGGTTGGATGGCTGGATGGATGGCTGGCTGGAGGGATGGATGGATGGATGGATGTCTGGATGGATGGTTGGATGGATGGATGGCTGGCTGGATGGCTGGCTGGAGGAATGGATGGATGGATGGATGGCTGGCTGGAGGGCTGGATGGATGGATGGATGGCTGAATGGAGGGATGGCTGGATGGAGGGATGGCTGGATGGTTGGCTGGCTGGAAGGCTGGACGGTTGGATGGCTGGATGGATGGCTGGCTGGAGGGAAGGATGGGTGGATGTCTGGATGGATGGCTGGATGGATGGATGGCTGGATGGATGGCTGGCTGGAGGAATGGATGGATGAATGGATGGCTGGATTGATGGCTGGATGGATGGATGGCTGGATGGATGGCTGAATGGATGGCTGGATGGATGGATGATGGATGGATAGCTGGCTGGAGGGATGGATGGATGGATGGATGGTTGGATGGACGGCTGGATGGATGGATGGCTGGATGGATGGCTGGCTGGAGGGATGGATTGATGGATGGATGGCTGGATGGATGGCTGGATGGTTGGATGGCTGGATGGATGGCTGGCTGGAGGGATGGATGGATGGCTGGATGGAGGAATGGCTGGATTTAGGGTTGGCTGGATGGTTGGCTGGCTGGAGGGATGGATGGATGGATGGATGGCTGGATGGATGGCTGGCTGGAGGGATGGATGGGTGGCTGGATGGACGGCTGGATGGATGGATGGCTGGATGGATGGCTGGCTGGAGGGATGGATTGATGGATGGATGGCTGGATGGATGGCTGGATGGATGGATGGCTGGATGGATGGCTGGCTGGAGGGATGGATGGTTGGATGGCTGGATGGAGGTGTGGCTGGATGGTTGGCTGGCTGGAGGGATGGATGGATGGATGGCTTTATGGACGGCTGGTTTGGATGGATGTCTGGATGGACGGCTGGCTGGAGGGATGGATTGATGGATGGATGGCTGGATGGATGGCTGGATGGATGGATGGCTGGATGGATGGCTGGCTGGAGGGATGGATTGATGGGTGGATGGCTGGATGGAGGGATGGCTGGATTTTTGGCTGGCTGGATGGATGGACGGATGGATGGATGGCTGGATGGATGGCTGAATGGATGGCTGGATGGATGGATGGCTGGAAAGATAGCTGGCTGGAGGGATGGATGGATGGATGGATGGCTGGATGGATGGCTGGATGGATGGATGGCTAGATGGATGGCTGGCTAGAGGGATGGATTGATGGATGGATGGCTGGATGGGTTGCTGGATGGATGGATGGCTGGATGGATGGCTGGCTGGAGGGATGGATGGATGGATGGATGGCTGGATAGAGGGATGGCTGGATGGTTGGCTGGCTGGTTGGCTGGACGGTTGGATGGCTGGATGGCTGGCTGTCTGGAGGGATGGATGGATGGATGGCTGGAAGGATGGCTGGATGAATGGATGGCTGGATGAATGGCTGGCTGGAGGAATGGATGAATGGATGGATGGCTGGATTGATGGCTGGATGGATGGATGGCTGGATGGATGGCTGAATGGATGGATACTGGCTGGAGGGATGGATTTATGGATGGATGGTTGGATGGACGGCTGGATGGATGGATGGCTGGATGGATGGCTGCCAGGAGAGATGGATTGATGGATGGATGGCTGGATGGATGGCTTGATGGATGGATGGCTGGATGGTTGGCTGGCTGGAGGGATGGATGGATGGCTAGATGGATGGCTGGCTGGAGGGATGGATGAATGGCTGGATGGACGGCTGGATGGATGGATGGCTGGATGGATGGCTGGCTGGAGGGATGGATTGATGGATGGATGGCTGGATGGATGGCTGGATGGATGGATGGCTGGATGGATGGCTGGCTGGAGGGATGAATGGATGGATGGCTTGATGGAGGGATGGCTGGATGGTTGGCTGGCTAGAGGGATGGATGGATGGATGGCTGGATGGATGGCTGGCTGGAGGGATGCATGGATGGATGGATGGCTGGATGGATGGCTGGTTTGAATGGATGGCTGGATGGATTGCTGGATGGAGGGATGGATGGATGGGTGGATGGCTGGATGGAGGGATGGCTGGATGGTTGGCTGGCTGGATGGATGGATGGATGGATGGCTGGATGGATGGCTGGATGGAGGGATTGCTGGATGGATGGCTGGCTGGAGGGATGGATGGATGGTTGGATGGATGGCTGGATGGATGGATGGCTTAATGGCTGGCTGGCTGGAGGGATGGATGGCTGGATGGATGGCTGGATGGATGGATGGATGGCTGGCTGGAGGTATGGATGGATGGACGATTGGCTGGATGGATGGCTGGATGGAGAGATGGATGAATGCATGGATGGCTGGATGGATGGGTGCATGGAGGGATGGTTGGATGGATGGCTTGCTGGAGGGATGGATGGATGGATGGTTGGCTGGATTGATGGCTGGATGGCTGGATGGCTGCATGAATGGCTGGCTGGAGGGATGGATGGATGGCTGGATGGATGGCTGGATGGATGGGTGGCTGGATGGATGACTCGCTGGCGGGATGGATGGATGGATGGATGGCTCGATGGATGGCTTAATGGATGGATGGCTGGATGGATGGCTGGATGGTTGGATGGATGGATGGCTGGATGGATGGATGGCTGGATGGATGGATGGCTGGATGGCTGGAAGTCTGGATGGATGGATGGCTGGATGGATGGCTGGATGGATGGATGGCTGGACGGATGGATGGCTGGCTGGAGGGATGGATGGATGGATGGCTGGATGGATGGCTGGATGGATGGATGGCTGGATGGATGGCTGGCTGGAGGAATGGGTGGATGGATGAATGGCTGGATGAATGGCTGGATGGATGGCTGGATGTTTGGCTGAATGGATAGCTGGATGGACGGATGGCTGGATAGATAGCTGGCTGGGGGGATGGATGGATGGATGGATGGCTGGATGGATGGCTGGATAGATGGATGGCTGGATGGATGGCTGGCTGGAGGGATGGATTGATGGATGAATGGCTGGATGGGTTGCTGGATGGATGGATGGCTGGATGGATGGCTGGATGGAGGGATGGCTGGATGGTTGGCTGGCTGGAAGGCTGGACGGTTGGATGGCTGGATGGATGGCTGGCTGGAGGGAAGGATGGATGGATGTCTGGATGGATGGCTGGATGGATGGATGGCTGGATGGATGGCTGGCTGGAGGAATGGATGGATGGCTGGATTGATGGCTGGATGGATGGATGGCTGGATGGATGGCTGAATGGATGGCTGGATGGACGGATGGCTGGATGGAAAGCTGGCTGGAGGGATGGATGGATGGATGGATGGTTGGATGGACGGCTGGATGGATGGATGGCTGGATGGATGGCTGGCTGGAGGGATGGATTGATGGATGGATGGCTGGATGGATGGCTGGATGGATGGATGGCTGGATGGATGGCTGGCTGGAGGGATGGATGGATGGCTGGATGGAGGGATGGCTGGATGTAGGGTTGGCTGGATGGTTGGCTGGCTGGAGGGATGGATGGATGGATGGATGGCTGGATAGAGGGATGGCTGGATGGTTGGCTGGCTGGTTGGCTGGACGGTTGGATGGCTGGATGGCTGGCTGTCTGGAGGGATGGATGGATGGATGGCTGGAAGGATGGCTGGATGAATGGATGGCTGGATGGATGGCTGGCTGGAGGAATGGATGAATGGATGGATGGCTGGATTGATGGCTGGATGGATGGATGGCTGGATGGATGGCTGAATGGATGGATACTGGCTGGAGGGATGGATTTATGGATGGATGGTTGGATGGACGGCTGGATGGATGGATGGCTGGATGGATGGCTGCCAGGAGAGATGGATTGATGGATGGATGGCTGGATGGATGGCTTGATGGATGGATGGCTGGATGGTTGGCTGGCTGGAGGGATGGATGGATGGCTAGATGGATGGCTGGCTGGAGGGATGGATGAATGGCTGGATGGACGGCTGGATGGATGGATGGCTGGATGGATGGCTGGCTGGAGGGATGGATTGATGGATGGATGGCTGGATGGATGGCTGGATGGATGGATGGCTGGATGGATGGCTGGCTGGAGGGATGAATGGATGGATGGCTTGATGGAGGGATGGCTGGATGGTTGGCTGGCTAGAGGGATGGATGGATGGATGGCTGGATGGATGGCTGGCTGGAGGGATGCATGGATGGATGGATGGCTGGATGGATGGCTGGTTTGAATGGATGGCTGGATGGATTGCTGGATGGAGGGATGGATGGATGGGTGGATGGCTGGATGGAGGGATGGCTGGATGGTTGGCTGGCTGGATGGATGGATGGATGGATGGCTGGATGGATGGCTGGATGGAGGGATTGCTGGATGGATGGCTGGCTGGAGGGATGGATGGATGGTTGGATGGATGGCTGGATGGATGGATGGCTTAATGGCTGGCTGGCTGGAGGGATGGATGGCTGGATGGATGGCTGGATGGATGGATGGATGGCTGGCTGGAGGTATGGATGGATGGACGATTGGCTGGATGGATGGCTGGATGGAGAGATGGATGAATGCATGGATGGCTGGATGGATGGGTGCATGGAGGGATGGTTGGATGGATGGCTTGCTGGAGGGATGGATGGATGGATGGTTGGCTGGATTGATGGCTGGATGGCTGGATGGCTGCATGAATGGCTGGCTGGAGGGATGGATGGATGGCTGGATGGATGGCTGGATGGATGGGTGGCTGGATGGATGACTCGCTGGCGGGATGGATGGATGGATGGATGGCTCGATGGATGGCTTAATGGATGGATGGCTGGATGGATGGCTGGATGGTTGGATGGATGGATGGCTGGATGGATGGATGGCTGGATGGATGGATGGCTGGATGGCTGGAAGTCTGGATGGATGGATGGCTGGATGGATGGCTGGATGGATGGATGGCTGGACGGATGGATGGCTGGCTGGAGGGATGGATGGATGGATGGCTGGATGGATGGCTGGATGGATGGATGGCTGGATGGATGGCTGGCTGGAGGAATGGGTGGATGGATGAATGGCTGGATGAATGGCTGGATGGATGGCTGGATGTTTGGCTGAATGGATAGCTGGATGGACGGATGGCTGGATAGATAGCTGGCTGGGGGGATGGATGGATGGATGGATGGCTGGATGGATGGCTGGATAGATGGATGGCTGGATGGATGGCTGGCTGGAGGGATGGATTGATGGATGAATGGCTGGATGGGTTGCTGGATGGATGGATGGCTGGATGGATGGCTGGATGGAGGGATGGCTGGATGGTTGGCTGGCTGGAAGGCTGGACGGTTGGATGGCTGGATGGATGGCTGGCTGGAGGGAAGGATGGATGGATGTCTGGATGGATGGCTGGATGGATGGATGGCTGGATGGATGGCTGGCTGGAGGAATGGATGGATGGCTGGATTGATGGCTGGATGGATGGATGGCTGGATGGATGGCTGAATGGATGGCTGGATGGACGGATGGCTGGATGGAAAGCTGGCTGGAGGGATGGATGGATGGATGGATGGTTGGATGGACGGCTGGATGGATGGATGGCTGGATGGATGGCTGGCTGGAGGGATGGATTGATGGATGGATGGCTGGATGGATGGCTGGATGGATGGATGGCTGGATGGATGGCTGGCTGGAGGGATGGATGGATGGCTGGATGGAGGGATGGCTGGATGTAGGGTTGGCTGGATGGTTGGCTGGCTGGAGGGATGGATGGATGGATGGATGGCTGGATGGATGGCTGGCTGGAGGGATGGATGGGTGGCTGGATGGACGGCTGGATGGATGGATGGCTGGATGGATGGCTGGCTGGAGGGATGGATTGATGGATGGATGGCTGGATGGATGGCTGGATGGATGGATGGCTGGATGGATGGCTGGCTGGAGGGATGGATGGTTGGATGGCTGGATGGAGGTGTGGCTGGATGGTTGGCTGGCTGGAGGGATGGATGGATGGATGGCTGGCTGGAGGGATGCATGGATGGATGGATGGCTGGATGTACGGCTGGTTTGGATGGATGGCTGGATGGACGGCTGGCTGGAGGGATGGATTGATGGATGGATGGCTGGATGGATGGCTGGATGGATGGATGGCTGGGTGGATGGCTGGCTGGAGGGATGGATTGATGGGTGGATGGCTGGATGGAGGGATGGCTGGATGGTTGGCTGGCTGGATGGATGGATGGATGGATGGATGGCTGGATGGATGGCTGAATGGATGGCTGGATGGATGGATGGCTGGAAAGATAGCTGGCTGGAGGGATGGATGGGTGGATGGATGGTTGGATGGACGGCTGGATGGATGGATGGCTGGATGGATGGCTGGCTGGAGGGATGGATTGATGGATGGATGGCTGGATGGATGGCTGGATGGATGGATGGCTGGATAGATGGCTGGCTGGAGGGATGGATGGATGGCTGGATGGATGGCTGGCTGGAGGGATGGATGGATGGCTGGATGGACGGCTGGATGGATGGATGGCTGTATGGATGGCTGGCTGGAGGGATGGATTGATGGATGGATGGCTGGATGGATGGCTGGATGGATGGATGGCTGGATGGATGGCTGGCTGGAGGGATGGATGGATGGATGGCTGGATGGAGGGATGGCTGGAAGGTTGGCTGGCTAGAGGGATGGATGGATGAATGGATGGCTGGCTGGAGGGATGCATGGATGGATGGATGGCTGGATGGACGGCTGGTTTGGATGGATGGCTGGATGGATGGCTGGCTGGAGGGATGGATTGATGGATGGATGACTGGTTGGATGGCTGGATGGATGGATTGCTGGATGGATGGCTGGCTGGAGGGATGGATGAATGGGTGGATGGCTGGATGGAGGTGTGGCTGGATGGTTGGCTGGCTGGAGGGATGGATGGATGGATGGATGGCTGGAGGGATGCATGGATGGAGGGATGGCTGGATGGACGGCTGGCTGGAGGGATGGATTGATGGATGGATGGCTGGATGGATGGCTGGATGGATGGATGGCTGGGTGGATGGCTGGCTGGAGGGATGGATTGATGGGTGGATGGCTGGATGGAGGGATGGCTGGATGGTTGGCTGGCTGGATGGATGGATGGATGGATGGATGGCTGGATGGATGGCTGAATGGATGGCTGGATGGATGGATGGCTGGAAAGATAGCTGGCTGGAGGGATGGATGGGTGGATGGATGGTTGGATGGACGGCTGGATGGATGGATGGCTGGATGGATGGCTGGCTGGAGGGATGGATGGATGAATGGATGGCTGGATGGATGGCTGGCTGGAGGGATGCATGGATGGATGGATGGCTGGATGGACGGCTGGTTTGGATGGATGGCTGGATGGATGGCTGGCTGGAGGGATGGATTGATGGATGGATGACTGGTTGGATGGCTGGATGGATGGATTGCTGGATGGATGGCTGGCTGGAGGGATGGATGAATGGGTGGATGGCTGGATGGAGGGATGGCTGGATGGTTGGCTGGCTGGTTGGATGGATGGATGGATGGATGGATGGCTGGATGGATGGCTGGATGGAGGGATTCCTGGATGGATGGCTGGCTGGAGCGATGGATGGATGGCTGGATGGATGGCTGGATGGATGGATGGCTTAATGGCTGACTGGCTGGAGGGATGGATGGCTGGATGGATGGCTGGATGGATGGAAGGATGGATGGATGGATGGCTGGCTGGAGGTATGGATGGATGGATGATTGGCTGGATGGATGGCTGGATGGAGAGATGGATGAATGCATGGATGGCTGGATGGATGCTGGATGGAGGGATGGCTGGATGGATGGCTTGCTGGAGGGATGGATGGATGGATGGTTGGCTGGATTGATGGCTGGATGGCTGGATGGATGGCTTGCTGGAGGGATGGATGGATGGATGGATGGATGGCTGGATGGATGGCTGGATGGATGGATGGCTGGATGAATGGCTGGATGGAGGGATGGATGGATGGCTGGATGGATGGCTGGATGGATGGATGGCTGGATGGATGACTCGCTGGCGGGATGGATGGATGGATGGATGGCTGGATGGATGGCTTAATGGATGGATGGCTGGATGGATGGCTGGATGGTTGGATGGATGGATGGCTGGATGGATGGATGGCTGGATGGATGGATGGCTGGATGGCTGGAAGTCTGGATGGATGGATGGCTGGATGGATGGCTGGATGGATGGACGGATGGATGGAGGGATGGCTGGATGGATGGATGGCTGGAGGGATGGATGGATGGCTGGATGGATGTCTGGATGGAGGAATGGCTGGATGGATGGCTGGCTGGAGAGATGGATGGATGGATGGAAGGCTGGATGGATGGCTGGATGGATGGATGGCTGGATGGACGATTGGCTTGAGGGATGGATGGATGGATGGCTGGATGGATGGCTGGCTGGAGGGATGGATGGATGGATGGATGGCTGGATGGATGGATGGATGGATGGCTGGCTGGAGGTATGGATGGATGGATGATTGGCTGGATGGATGGCTGGATGGAGAGATGGATGAATGCATGGATGGCTGGATGGATGGGTGGATGGAGGGATGGTTGGATGGATGGCTTGCTGGATGGATGGATGGATGGATGGATGGTTGGCTGGATTGATGGCTGGATGGCTGGATGGATGGCTTGCTGGAGTGATGGATGGATGGATGGCTGAATGGATGGCTGGATGGATGGATGGCTGGATGAATGGCTGGCTGGATGGATGGATGGATGGATGGATGGCTGGATGGATGGCTGAATGGATGGCTGGATGGATGGATGGCTGGAAAGATAGCTGGCTGGAGGGATGGATGGGTGGATGGATGGTTGGATGGACGGCTGGATGGATGGATGGCTGGATGGATGGCTGGCTGGAGGGATGGATGGATGAATGGATGGCTGGATGGATGGCTGGCTGGAGGGATGCATGGATGGATGGATGGCTGGATGGACGGCTGGTTTGGATGGATGGCTGGATGGATGGCTGGCTGGAGGGATGGATTGATGGATGGATGACTGGTTGGATGGCTGGATGGATGGATTGCTGGATGGATGGCTGGCTGGAGGGATGGATGAATGGGTGGATGGCTGGATGGAGGGATGGCTGGATGGTTGGCTGGCTGGTTGGATGGATGGATGGATGGATGGATGGCTGGATGGATGGCTGGATGGAGGGATTGCTGGATGGATGGCTGGCTGGAGCGATGGATGGATGGCTGGATGGATGGCTGGATGGATGGATGGCTTAATGGATGACTGGCTGGAGGGATGGATGGCTGGATGGATGGCTGGATGGATGGAAGGATGGATGGATGGATGGCTGGCTGGAGGTATGGATGGATGGATGATTGGCTGGATGGATGGCTGGATGGAGAGATGGATGAATGCATGGATGGCTGGATGGATGCTGGATGGAGGGATGGCTGGATGGATGGCTTGCTGGAGGGATGGATGGATGGATGGTTGGCTGGATTGATGGCTGGACGGCTGGATGGCTGGATGGATGGCTTGCTGGAGGGATGGATGGATGGATGGATGGATGGCTGGATGGATGGCTGGATGGATGGATGGCTGGATGAATGGCTGGCTGGAGGGATGGATGGATGGCTGGATGGATGGCTGGATGGATGGATGGCTGGATGGATGACTCGCTGGCGGGATGGATGGATGGATGGATGGCTGGATGGATGGCTTAATGGATGGATGGCTGGATGGATGGCTGGATGGTTGGATGGATGGATGGCTGGATGGATGGATGGCTGGATGGATGGATGGCTGGATGGCTGGAAGTCTGGATGGATGGATGGCTGGATGGATGGCTGGATGGATGGACGGATGGATGGAGGGATGGCTGGATGGATGGCTGGCTGGAGGGATGGATGGATGGCTGGATGGATGTCTGGATGGAGGAATGGCTGGATGGATGGCTGGCTGGAGAGATGGATGGATGGAAGGCTGGATGGATGGCTGGATGGATGGATGGCTGGATGGACGATTGGCTTGAGGGATGGATGGATGGATGGCTGGATGGATGGCTGGCTGGAGGGATGGATTGATGGATGGATGGCTGGATGGATGGATGGATGGATGGCTGGCTGGAGGTATGGATGGATGGATGATTGGCTGGATGGATGGCTGGATGGAGAGATGGATGAATGCATGGATGGCTGGATGGATGGGTGGATGGAGGGATGGTTGGATGGATGGCTTGCTGGATGGATGGATGGATGGATGGTTGGCTGGATTGATGGCTGGATGGCTGGATGGATGGCTTGCTGGAGTGATGGATGGATGGATGGCTGAATGGATGGCTGGATGGATGGATGGCTGGATGAATGGCTGGCTGGAGGGATGGATGGATGGCTGGATGGATGGCTGGATGGATGGGTGGCTGGATGGATGACTCGCAGGCGGGAAGGATGGATGGATGTCTGGATGGATGGCTGGATGGATGGATGGCTGGATGGATGGCTGGCTGGAGGAATGGATGGATGGCTGGATTGATGGCTGGATGGATGGATGGCTGGATGGATGGCTGAATGGATGGCTGGATGGACGGATGGCTGGATGGAAAGCTGGCTGGAGGGATGGATGGATGGATGGATGGTTGGATGGACGGCTGGATGGATGGATGGCTGGATGGATGGCTGGCTGGAGGGATGGATTGATGGATGGATGGCTGGATGGATGGCTGGATGGATGGATGGCTGGATGGATGGCTGGCTGGAGGGATGGATGGATGGCTGGATGGAGGGATGGCTGGATGTAGGGTTGGCTGGATGGTTGGCTGGCTGGAGGGATGGATGGATGGATGGATGGCTGGATGGATGGCTGGCTGGAGGGATGGATGGGTGGCTGGATGGACGGCTGGATGGATGGATGGCTGGATGGATGGCTGGCTGGAGGGATGGATTGATGGATGGATGGCTGGATGGATGGCTGGATGGATGGATGGCTGGATGGATGGCTGGCTGGAGGGATGGATGGTTGGATGGCTGGATGGAG
This sequence comes from Scyliorhinus torazame, assembly GCF_047496885.1. NCBI lineage: Eukaryota > Metazoa > Chordata > Chondrichthyes > Carcharhiniformes > Scyliorhinidae > Scyliorhinus > Scyliorhinus torazame. The sequence goes on along the minus strand of NW_027308016.1, from coordinate 111,929 downwards.
GTGTGGCTGGATGGTTGGCTGGCTGGAGGGATGGATGGATGGATGGCTGGCTGGAGGGATGCATGGATGGATGGATGGCTGGATGTACGGCTGGTTTGGATGGATGGCTGGATGGACGGCTGGCTGGAGGGATGGATTGATGGATGGATGGCTGGATGGATGGCTGGATGGATGGATGGCTGGGTGGATGGCTGGCTGGAGGGATGGATTGATGGGTGGATGGCTGGATGGAGGGATGGCTGGATGGTTGGCTGGCTGGATGGATGGATGGATGGATGGATGGCTGGATGGATGGCTGAATGGATGGCTGGATGGATGGATGGCTGGAAAGATAGCTGGCTGGAGGGATGGATGGGTGGATGGATGGTTGGATGGACGGCTGGATGGATGGATGGCTGGATGGATGGCTGGCTGGAGAGATGGATTGATGGATGGATGGCTGGATGGATGGCTGGATGGATGGATGGCTGGATAGATGGCTGGCTGGAGGGATGGATGGATGGCTGGATGGATGGCTGGCTGGAGGGATGGATGGATGGCTGGATGGACGGCTGGATGGATGGATGGCTGTATGGATGGCTGGCTGGAGGGATGGATTGATGGATGGATGGCTGGATGGATGGCTGGATGGATGGATGGCTGGATGGATGGCTGGCTGGAGGGATGGATGGATGGATGGCTGGATGGAGGGATGGCTGGAAGGTTGGCTGGCTAGAGGGATGGATGGATGAATGGATGGCTGGCTGGAGGGATGCATGGATGGATGGATGGCTGGATGGACGGCTGGTTTGGATGGATGGCTGGATGGATGGCTGGCTGGAGGGATGGATTGATGGATGGATGACTGATTGGATGGCTGGATGGATGGATTGCTGGATGGATGGCTGGCTGGAGGGATGGATGAATGGGTGGATGGCTGGATGGAGGTGTGGCTGGATGGTTGGCTGGCTGGAGGGATGGATGGATGGATGGATGGCTGGAGGGATGCATGGATGGAGGGATGGCTGGATGGACGGCTGGCTGGAGGGATGGATTGATGGATGGATGGCTGGATGGATGGCTGGATGGATGGATGGCTGGGTGGATGGCTGGCTGGAGGGATGGATTGATGGGTGGATGGCTGGATGGAGGGATGGCTGGATGGTTGGCTGGCTGGATGGATGGATGGATGGATGGATGGCTGGATGGATGGCTGAATGGATGGCTGGATGGATGGATGGCTGGAAAGATAGCTGGCTGGAGGGATGGATGGGTGGATGGATGGTTGGATGGACGGCTGGATGGATGGATGGCTGGATGGATGGCTGGCTGGAGGGATGGATGGATGAATGGATGGCTGGATGGATGGCTGGCTGGAGGGATGCATGGATGGATGGATGGCTGGATGGACGGCTGGTTTGGATGGATGGCTGGATGGATGGCTGGCTGGAGGGATGGATTGATGGATGGATGACTGGTTGGATGGCTGGATGGATGGATTGCTGGATGGATGGCTGGCTGGAGGGATGGATGAATGGGTGGATGGCTGGATGGAGGGATGGCTGGATGGTTGGCTGGCTGGTTGGATGGATGGATGGATGGATGGATGGCTGGATGGATGGCTGGATGGAGGGATTCCTGGATGGATGGCTGGCTGGAGCGATGGATGGATGGCTGGATGGATGGCTGGATGGATGGATGGCTTAATGGCTGACTGGCTGGAGGGATGGATGGCTGGATGGATGGCTGGATGGATGGAAGGATGGATGGATGGATGGCTGGCTGGAGGTATGGATGGATGGATGATTGGCTGGATGGATGGCTGGATGGAGAGATGGATGAATGCATGGATGGCTGGATGGATGCTGGATGGAGGGATGGCTGGATGGATGGCTTGCTGGAGGGATGGATGGATGGATGGTTGGCTGGATTGATGGCTGGATGGCTGGATGGCTGGATGGATGGCTTGCTGGAGGGATGGATGGATGGATGGATGGATGGCTGGATGGATGGCTGGATGGATGGATGGCTGGATGAATGGCTGGCTGGAGGGATGGATGGATGGCTGGATGGATGGCTGGATGGATGGATGGCTGGATGGATGACTCGCTGGCGGGATGGATGGATGGATGGATGGCTGGATGGATGGCTTAATGGATGGATGGCTGGATGGATGGCTGGATGGTTGGATGGATGGATGGCTGGATGGATGGATGGCTGGATGGATGGATGGCTGGATGGCTGGAAGTCTGGATGGATGGATGGCTGGATGGATGGCTGGATGGATGGACGGATGGATGGAGGGATGGCTGGATGGATGGATGGCTGGAGGGATGGATGGATGGCTGGAAGGATGTCTGGATGGAGGAATGGCTGGATGGATGGCTGGCTGGAGAGATGGATGGATGGATGGAAGGCTGGATGGATGGCTGGATGGATGGATGGCTGGATGGACGATTGGCTTGAGGGATGGATGGATGGATGGCTGGATGGATGGCTGGCTGGAGGGATGGATGGATGGATGGATGGCTGGATGGATGGATGGATGGATGGCTGGCTGGAGGTATGGATGGATGGATGATTGGCTGGATGGATGGCTGGATGGAGAGATGGATGAATGCATGGATGGCTGGATGGATGGGTGGATGGAGGGATGGTTGGATGGATGGCTTGCTGGATGGATGGATGGATGGATGGATGGTTGGCTGGATTGATGGCTGGATGGCTGGATGGATGGCTTGCTGGAGTGATGGATGGATGGATGGCTGAATGGATGGCTGGATGGATGGATGGCTGGATGAATGGCTGGCTGGATGGATGGATGGATGGATGGATGGCTGGATGGATGGCTGAATGGATGGCTGGATGGATGGATGGCTGGAAAGATAGCTGGCTGGAGGGATGGATGGGTGGATGGATGGTTGGATGGACGGCTGGATGGATGGATGGCTGGATGGATGGCTGGCTGGAGGGATGGATGGATGAATGGATGGCTGGATGGATGGCTGGCTGGAGGGATGCATGGATGGATGGATGGCTGGATGGACGGCTGGTTTGGATGGATGGCTGGATGGATGGCTGGCTGGAGGGATGGATTGATGGATGGATGACTGGTTGGATGGCTGGATGGATGGATTGCTGGATGGATGGCTGGCTGGAGGGATGGATGAATGGGTGGATGGCTGGATGGAGGGATGGCTGGATGGTTGGCTGGCTGGTTGGATGGATGGATGGATGGATGGATGGCTGGATGGATGGCTGGATGGAGGGATTGCTGGATGGATGGCTGGCTGGAGCGATGGATGGATGGCTGGATGGATGGCTGGATGGATGGATGGCTTAATGGATGACTGGCTGGAGGGATGGATGGCTGGATGGATGGCTGGATGGATGGAAGGATGGATGGATGGATGGCTGGCTGGAGGTATGGATGGATGGATGATTGGCTGGATGGATGGCTGGATGGAGAGATGGATGGATGCTGGATGGAGGGATGGCTGGATGGATGGCTTGCTGGAGGGATGGATGGATGGATGGTTGGCTGGATTGATGGCTGGACGGCTGGATGGCTGGATGGATGGCTTGCTGGAGGGATGGATGGATGGATGGATGGATGGCTGGATGGATGGCTGGATGGATGGATGGCTGGATGAATGGCTGGCTGGAGGGATGGCTGGATGGCTGGATGGATGGCTGGATGGATGGATGGCTGGATGGATGACTCGCTGGCGGGATGGATGGATGGATGGATGGCTGGATGGATGGCTTAATGGATGGATGGCTGGATGGATGGCTGGATGGTTGGATGGATGGATGGCTGGATGGATGGATGGCTGGATGGATGGATGGCTGGATGGCTGGAAGTCTGGATGGATGGATGGCTGGATGGATGGCTGGATGGATGGACGGATGGATGGAGGGATGGCTGGATGGATGGCTGGCTGGAGGGATGGATGGATGGCTGGATGGATGTCTGGATGGAGGAATGGCTGGATGGATGGCTGGCTGGAGAGATGGATGGATGGAAGGCTGGATGGATGGCTGGATGGATGGATGGCTGGATGGACGATTGGCTTGAGGGATGGATGGATGGATGGCTGGATGGATGGCTGGCTGGAGGGATGGATGGATGGATGGATGGCTGGATGGATGGATGGATGGATGGCTGGCTGGAGGTATGGATGGATGGATGATTGGCTGGATGGATGGCTGGATGGAGAGATGGATGAATGCATGGATGGCTGGATGGATGGGTGGATGGAGGGATGGTTGGATGGATGGCTTGCTGGATGGATGGATGGTTGGATGGTTGGCTGGATTGATGGCTGGATGGCTGGATGGATGGCTTGCTGGAGTGATGGATGGATGGATGGCTGAATGGATGGCTGGATGGATGGATGGCTGGATGAATGGCTGGCTGGAGGGATGGATGGATGGCTGGATGGATGGCTGGATGGATGGGTGGCTGGATGGATGACTCGCAGGCGGGATGGATGGATGGATGGATGGCTGGATGGATGGCTTAATGGATGGATGGCTGGATGGATGGCTGGATGGTTGGATGGATGGATGGCTGGATGGATGGATGGCTGGATGGATGGATGGCTGGATGGCTGGAGGTCTGGATGGATGGATGGCTGGATGGATGGCTGGATGGATGGATGGCTGGACGGATGGATGGCTGGCTGGATGGATGGATGGCTGGAGGAATGGGTGGATGGATGAATGGCTGGATGGATGGCTGGATGGATGGCTGGATGTATGGCTGAATGGATAGCTGGATGGACGGATGGCTGGATAGATAGCTGGCTGGGGGGATGGATGGATGGATGGATGGCTGGATGGATGGCTGGATAGATGGATGGCTGGATGGATGGCTGGCTGGAGGGATGGATTAATGGATGAATGGCTGGATGGGTTGCTGGATGGATGGATGGCTGGATGGATGGCTGGATGGAGGGATGGCTGGATGGTTGGCTGGCTGGAAGGCTGGACGGTTGGATGGCTGGATGGATGGCTGGCTGGAGGGAAGGATGGATGGATGTCTGGATGGATGGCTGGATGGATGGATGGCTGTATGGATGGCTGGCTGGAGGAATGGATGGATGGATGGATGGCTGGATTGATGGCTGGATGGATGGATGGCTGGATGGATGGCTGAATGGATGGCTGGATGGACGGATGGCTGGATGGATAGCTGGCTGGAGGGATGGATGGATGGATGGATGGTTGGATGGACGGCTGGATGGATGGATGGCTGGATGGATGGCTGGCTGGAGGGATGGATTGATGGATGGATGGCTGGATGGATGGCTGGATGGATGGATGGCTGGATGGATGGCTGGCTGGAGGGATGGATGGATGGCTGGATGGAGGGATGGCTGGATGTAGGGTTGGCTGGATGGTTGGCTGGCTGGAGGGATGGATGGATGGATGGATGGCTGGATGGATGGCTGGCTGGAGGGATGGATGGGTGGCTGGATGGACGGCTGGATGGATGGATGGCTGGATGGATGGCTGGCTGGAGGGATGGATTGATGGATGGATGGCTGGATGGATGGCTGGATGGATGGATGGCTGGATGGATGGCTGGCTGGAGGGATGGATGGTTGGATGGCTGGATGGAGGTGTGGCTGGATGGTTTGCTGGCTGGAGGGATGGATGGATGGATGGCTGGCTGGAGGGATGCATGGATGGATGGATGGCTGGATGTACGGCTGGTTTGGATGGATGGCTGGATGGACGGCTGGCTGGAGGGATGGATTGATGGATGGATGGCTGGATGGATGGCTGGATGGATGGCTGGATGGATGGATGGCTGGATGGATGGCTGCATGGAGGGATGGATGGATGGATGGCTGGCTGGATGGATGGCTGGATGGATGGATGTCTGAATGGATGGCTGGCTGGAGGGATGGATGGATGGATGGCTGGATGGATGGCTGGATGGATGGCTGGATGTCTGGATGGCTGGCTGGATAGATGGATGACTGGTTGGCTGGATGTATGGATGGATAGCTGGATGGATGGCTGGATGGATGGATGGATGGATGGAGGGATGGCTGGATGGATGGATGGATGGATGGCTGGATGGATGGCTGGATGGATGGCTGGATGGATGGCTGGATGGATGGATGGATGGATGGATGGATGGATGGATGGATGGATGGATGGATGGATGGATGGATGGATGGCTGGCTGGCTGGATGGATGGCTGGCTGGAGGGATGGATGGAAGGCTGGCTGGAGGGATGGATGGAAGGCTGGCTGGAGGGATGGATGGATGAATGGCTGGATGGATGGCTGGATGGATGGCTAGATGGATGGCTGGAGGGATGGATGGATGGATGGGTGGCTGGATGCTTGGATGGATGGATGGATTTCCGGATGGATGGCTGTCTGGAGGGATGGCTGGATGGATGGATGGCTGGATGGATGGCTGGTTGGAGGAATGCATGGATGGATGGATGGCTGGATGGATGGCTGGATGGATGGATGTCTGGATGGATGGCTTGCTGGAGGGATGGATGGATGGATGGGTGGCTGGAGGGATGGCTGGATGGATGGCTGGATGGATTGCTGCCTGGAGGAATGGATGGATTAATGCATGGCTGGACGGATGGCTGGATGGATGGAAGGCTGGATGGATGGCTGGCTGGAGTAATGGATGGATGGATGGCTGAATGGATGGCTAGATCGATGGATGGCTGGATGGATGGCTGGCTGGAGGGATGGATTGATGGATGGTTGGCTGGATGGGTTGCTGGATGGATGGATGGCTGGATGGATGGCTGGCTGGACGGATGGATGGATGGATGGATGGCTAGATGGAGGGATGGCTGGATGGTTGTCTGGCTGGTTGGCTGGACGGCTGGATGGCTGGATGGTTGGCTGGCTGGAGGGATGGATGGATGGATGGCTGGAAGGATGACTGGATGAATGGATGGCTGGATGGATGGCTGGCTGGAGGAATGGATGGATGGATGGATGGCTGGATTGATGGCTGGATGGATGGATGGCTGGATGGATGGCTGAATGGATGGCTGGATGGATGGCTGGCTGGATGGATAGCTGGCTGGAGGGATGGATGGATGGATGGATGGTTGGATGGACGGCTGGATGGATGGATGGCTGGATGGATGGCTGGCTGGAGGGATGGATTGATGGATGGATGGCTGGATGGATGGCTGGATGAATGGATGGCTGGATGGATGGCTGGCTGGAGGGATGGATGGATGGCTGGATGGAGGGATGGAGGGATGGCTGGATGTAGGGTTGGCTAGATGGTTGGCTGGCTGGAATGATGGATGGATGGCTGATGGATGGCTGGCTGGAGGGATGGATGGATGGCTGGATGGACGGCTGGATGGATGGATGGCTGGATGGATGGCTGGCTGGAGGGATGGATTGATGGATGGAAGGTTGGATGGATGGCTGGATGGATGGATGGCTGGATGGATGGCTGGCTGGAGGGATGGATGGATGAATGGATGGCTGGATGGATGGCTGGCTGGAGGGATGCATGGATGGATGGATGGCTGGATGGACGGCTGGTTTGGATGGATGGCTGGATGGATGGCTGGCTGGAGGGATGGATTGATGGATGGATGACTGGTTGGATGGCTGGATGGATGGATTGCTGGATGGATGGCTGGCTGGAGGGATGGATGGATGGGTGGATGGCTGGATGGAGGGATGGCTGGATGGTTGGCTGGCTGGATGGACGGATGGATGGATGGATGGCTGGATGGATGCCTGGATGGAGGGATTGCTGGATGGATGGCTGGCTGGAGGGATGGATGGATGGCTGGATGGATGGCTGGATGGATGGATTGCTTAATGGCTGGCTGGCTGGAGGGATGGATGGCTGGATGGATGGCTGGATGGATGGCTGGATGGATGGATGGATGGATGGATGGCAGGCTGGCTGGAGGTATGGATGGATGGATGATTGGCTGGATGGATGGCTGGATGGAGAGATGGATGAATGCATGGATGGCTGGATGGATGGCTGGATGGAGGGATGGCTGGATGGATGGCTTGCTGGAGGGATGGTTGGATGGATGGTTGGCAGGATAGATGGCTGGATGGCTGGATGGCTGGATGGATGGCTTGCTGGAGGGATGGATGGATGGATGGATGGATGGCTGGATGGATGGCTGGATGGATGGATGGCTGGATGAATGGCTGGCTGGAGGGATGGATCGATGGCTGGATGGACGGCTGGATGGATGGATGGCTGGATGGATGGCTGGCTGGAGGAATGGATGGATGGCTGGATGGATGGCTGGATGGATGGATTGCTTAATGGCTGGCTGGCTGGAGGGATGGATGGCTGGATGGATGGCTGGATGGATGGATGGATGGATGGATGGATGGCTGGCTGGCTGGAGGTATGGATGGATGGATGATTGGCTGGATGGATGGCTGGATGGAGAGATGGATGAATGCATGGATGGCTGGATGGATGGCTGGATGGAGGGATGGCTGGATGGATGGCTTGCTGGAGGGATGGTTGGATGGATGGTTGGTTGGATTGATGGCTGGATGGATGGCTTGCTGGAGGGATGGATGGATGGATGGATGGATGGCTGGATGGATGGCTTGTTGGATGGATGGCTGGATGAATGGCTGGCTGGAGGGATGGATGGATGTCTGGATGGATGGCTGGATGGATGGATGGCTGAATGGATGGCTGGATTGATGGATGGCTGGATGGATGGCTGGCTGGAGGGATGGATGGATGGATGGGTGGCTGGAATGATGGCTGGATGGATGGATGTACGGATGGATGCCTGGCTGGAGGGATGGATGGATGGATGGATGAATGGATGGATGGCTGGATGGCTGGATGGATGGCTGGCTGGAGGGATGGATGGATGGATGGATGGCTGGATTGTTAGCTGGATGGATGGCTTGCTGGAGGGATGGTTGGATGGATGGTTGGCTGGATTGATGGCTGGATGGCTGGATGGATGGCTTGCTGGAGGGATGGATGGATGGATGGATGGATGGCTGGATGGATGGCTGGATGGATGGATGGCTGGATGAATGGCTGGCTGGAGGGATGGATGGATGTCTGGATGGATGGCTGGATGGATGGATGGCTAAATCGATGGCTGGATTGATGGATGGCTGGATGGATGGCTGGCTGGAGGGATGGATTGATGGATGGGTGGCTGGAATGATGGCTGGATGGATGGATGTACGGATGGATGGCTGGCTGGAGGGATGGATGGATGGATGGATGAATGGATGGATAGCTGGATGGCTGGATGGATGGCTGGCTGGAGGGATGGATGGATGGATGGCTGGATGGATAGCTGGATGGATGGATGGCTGGATGGATGGCTTGCTGGAGGGATGGATGGATCGATCGGTGTCTGGATGGATGGCTGGATGGATGGCTGGATGGATTGCTGGCTGGAGGAATGGATGGATTAATGGATGGCTGGGCGGATGGCTGAATGGATGGAAGGCTGGATGGACGGCTGGCTGGAGGGATGGATGGATGGATGGATGGCTGAATGGATGGCTAGATCGACGGATGGCTGGATGGATGGCTGGCTGGAGGGATGGAGTCATGGATGGATGGCTGGATGGATGGCTGGATGAAGGATGGCTGGATGGAGGGCGGGCTGGAGTGATGGATTGATGGATGGATGGCTGGACGGCTGGCTGGATGGATGGCTGGCTGGAGGGAAGGATGGATGGCTGGATGGATGGCTGGAAGGATGGATGGCTGGATGGATGGCTGGCTGGAGGGATGGATGGATGGATGGCTGGACGGATGGATGGCTGGATTGATGGCTGGCTGGAGGGATGGATGGATGGATGGCTGGATGGATGGCTGGATGGATGGCTGGATGGATGGATGGCTGGATGGATGGCTGGCTGGAGGAATGTGTGGATGGATGAATGGCTGGATGGATGGCTGGATGGATGGATGGCTGGATGTATGGCTGAATGGATAGCTGGATGGATGGATGGCTGGATAGATAGCTGGCTGGAGGGATGGATGGATGGATGGCTGGCTGGATGGCTGGATAGATGGATGGCTGGATGGATGGCTGGCTGGAGGGATGGGTTGATGGATAAATGGCTGGATGGGTTGCTGGATGGATGGATGGCTGGATGGATGGCTGGCTGGAGGGATGGATGGATGGATGGATGGCTGGATGGAGGGATGGCTGGATGGTTGGCTGGCTGGATGGCTGGACGTTTGGATGGCTGGATGGATGGCTGGCTGGAGGGATGGATGGATGGATGGATGTCTGGATGGATGGCTGGATGGATGGATGGCTGGCTGGATGGCTGGCTGGAGGAATGGATGGATGGATGGATGGCTGGCTGGAGGGATGGATGGATGGATGGATGGCTGAATGGAGGGATGGCTGGATGGAGGGATGGCTGGATGGTTGGCTGGCTGGAAGGCTGGACGGTTGGATGGCTGGATGGATGGCTGGCTGGAGGGAAGGATGGATGGATGTCTGGATGGATGGCTGGATGGATGGATGGCTGGATGGATGGCTGGCTGGAGGAATGGATGGATGAATGGATGGCTGGATTGATGGCTGGATGGATGGATGGCTGGATGGATGGCTGAATGGATGGCTGGATGGATGGATGGCTGGATGGATAGCTGGCTGGAGGGATGGATGGATGGATGGATGGTTGGATGGACGGCTGGATGGATGGATGGCTGGATGGATGGCTGGCTGGAGGGATGGATTGATGGATGGATGGCTGGATGGATGGCTGGATGGTTGGATGGCTGGATGGATGGCTGGCTGGAGGGATGGATGGATGGCTGGATGGAGGAATGGCTGGATTTAGGGTTGGCTGGATGGTTGGCTGGCTGGAGGGATGGATGGATGGATGGATGGCTGGATGGATGGCTGGCTGGAGGGATGGATGGGTGGCTGGATGGACGGCTGGATGGATGGATGGCTGGATGGATGGCTGGCTGGAGGGATGGATTGATGGATGGATGGCTGGATGGATGGCTGGATGGATGGATGGCTGGATGGATGGCTGGCTGGAGGGATGGATGGTTGGATGGCTGGATGGAGGTGTGGCTGGATGGTTGGCTGGCTGGAGGGATGGATGGATGGATGGATGGCTTTATGGACGGCTGGTTTGGATGGATGGCTGGATGGACGGCTGGCTGGAGGGATGGATTGATGGATGGATGGCTGGATGGATGGCTGGATGGATGGATGGCTGGATGGATGGCTGGCTGGAGGGATGGATTGATGGGTGGATGGCTGGATGGAGGGATGGCTGGATTTTTGGCTGGCTGGATGGATGGACGGATGGATGGATGGCTGGATGGATGGCTGGATGGATGGATGGCTGGAAAGATAGCTGGCTGGAGGGATGGATGGATGGATGGATGGCTGGATGGATGGCTGGATGGATGGATGGCTAGATGGATGGTTGGCTAGAGGGATGGATTGATGGATGGATGGCTGGATGCGTTGCTGGATGGATGGATGGCTGGATGGATGGCTGGCTGGAGGGATGGATGGATGGCTGGATAGAGGGATGGCTGGATGGTTGGCTGGCTGGTTGGCTGGACGGTTGGATGGCTGGCTGTCTGGAGGGATGGATGGATGGATGGCTGGAAGGATGGCTGGATGAATGGATGGCTGGATGGATGGCTGGCTGGAGGAATGGATGGATGGATGGATGGCTGGATTGATGGCTGGATGGATGGATGGCTGGATGGATGGCTGAATGGATCGCTGGATGGATGGCTGGCTGGATGGATACTGGCTGGAGGGATGGATTTATGGATGGATGGTTGGATGGACGGCTGGATGGATGGATGGCTGGATGGATGGCTGGCTGGAGGGATGGATTGATGGATGGATGGCTGGATGGATGGCTTGATGGATGGATGGCTGGATGGTTGGCTGGCTGGAGGGATGGATGGATGGCTAGATGGATGGCTGGCTGGAGGGATGGATGGATGGCTGGATGGACGGCTGGATGGATGGATAGCTGGATGGATGGCTGGCTGGAGGGATGGATTGATGGATGGATGGCTGGATGGATGGCTGGATGGATGGATGGCTGGATGGATGGCTGGCTGGAGGGATGAATGGATGGATGGCTTGATGGAGGGATGGCTGGATGGTTGGCTGGCTAGAGGGATGGATGGATGGATGGCTGGATGGATGCCTGGCTGGAGGGATGCATGGATGGATGGATGGCTGGATGGATGGCTGGTTTGAATGGATGGCTGGATGGATTGCTGGCTGGAGGGATGGATGGATGGGTGGATGGCTGGATGGAGGGATGGCTGGATGGTTGGCTGGCTGGATGGATGGATGGATGGATGGATGGCTGGATGGATGGCTGGATGGAGGGATTGCTGGATGGATGGCTGGCTGGAGGGATGGATGGATGGTTGGATGGATGGCTGGATGGATGGATGGCTTAATTGCTGGCTGGCTGGAGGGATGGATGGCTGGATGGATGGCTGGATGGATGGATGGATGGATGGCTGGCTGGAGGTATGGATGGATGGATGATTAACTGGATGGATGGCTGGATGGAGAGATGGATGAATGCATGGATGGCTGGATGGATGGGTGCATGGAGGGATGGTTGGATGGATGGCTTGCTGGAGGGATGGATGGATGGATGGTTGGCTGGATTGATGGCTGGATGGCTGGATGGATGGCTTGCTGGAGTGATGGATGGATGGATGGCTGAATGGATGGCTGTATGGATGGATGGCTGGATGAATGGCTGGCTGGAGGGATGGATGGATGGCTGGATGGATGGCTGGATGGATGGGTGGCTGGATGGATGACTCGCTGGCGGGATGGATGGATGGATGGATGGCTGGATGGATGGCTTAATGGATGGATGGCTGGATGGATGGCTGGATGGTTGGATGGATGGATGGCTGGATGGATGGATGGCTGGATGGATGGATGGCTGGATGGCTGGAAGTCTGGATGGATGGATGGCTGGATGGATGGCTGGATGGATGGATGGCTGGACGGATGGATGGCTGGCTGGAGGGATGGATGGATGGATGGCTGGATGGATGGCTGGATGGATGGATGGCTGGATGGATGGCTGGCTGGAGGAATGGGTGGATGGATGAATGGCTGGATGGATGGCTGGATGGATGGCTGGATGTTTGGCTGAATGGATAGCTGGATGGACGGATGGCTGGATACATAGCTGGCTGGGGGGATGGATGGATGGATGGATGGCTGGATGGATGGCTGGATAGATGGATGGCTGGATGGATGGCTGGCTGGAGGGATGGATTGATGGATGAATGGCTGGATGGGTTGCTGGATGGATGGATGGCTGGATGGATGGCTGGATGGAGGGATGGCTGGATGGTTGGCTGGCTGGAAGGCAGGACGGTTGAATGGCTGGATGGATGACTGGCTGGAGGGAAGGATGGATGGATGTCTGGATGGATGGCTGGATGGATGGATGGCTGGATGGATGGCTGGCTGGAGGAATGGATGGATGGATGGATGGCTGGATTGATGGCTGGATGGATGGATGGCTGGATGGATGGCTGAATGGATGGCTGGATGGACGGATGGCTGGATGGATGGATGGATGGATGGATGGTTGGATGGACGGCTGGATGGATGGATGGCTGGAGGGATGGATTGATGGATGGATGGCTGGATGGATGGCTGGATGGATGGATGGCTGGATGGATGGCTGGCTGGAGGGATGGATGGATGGCTGGATGGAGGGATGGCTGGATGTAGGGTTGGCTGGATGGTTGGCTGGCTGGAGGGATGGATGGATGGATGGATGGCTGGATGGATGGCTGGCTGGAGGGATGGATGGGTGGCTGGATGGACGGCTGGATGGATGGATGGCTGGATGGATGGCTGGCTGGAGGGATGGATTGATGGATGGATGGCTGGATGGATGGCTGGATGGATGGATGGCTGGATGGGTGGCTGGCTGGAGGGATGGATGGTTGGATGGCTGGATGGAGGTGTGGCTGGATGGTTGGCTGGCTGGAGGGATGGATGGATGGATGGCTGGCTGGAGGGATGCATGGATGGATGGATGGCTGGATGTACGGCTGGTTTGGATGGATGGCTGGATGGACGGCTGGCTGGAGGGATGGATTGATGGATGGATGGCTGGATGGATGGCTGGATGGATGGATGGCTGGGTGGATGGCTGGCTGGAGGGATGGATTGATGGGTGGATGGCTGGATGGAGGGATGGCTGGATGGTTGGCTGGCTGGATGGATGGATGGATGGATGGATGGCTGGATGGATGGCTGAATGGATGGCTGGATGGATGGATGGCTGGAAAGATAGCTGGCTGGAGGGATGGATGGGTGGATGGATGGTTGGATGGACGGCTGGATGGATGGATGGCTGGATGGATGGCTGGCTGGAGGGATGGATTGATGGATGGATGGCTGGATGGATGGCTGGATGGATGGATGGCTGGATAGATGGCTGGCTGGAGGGATGGATGGATGGCTGGATGGATGGCTGGCTGGAGGGATGGATGGATGGCTGGATGGACGGCTGGATGGATGGATGGCTGTATGGATGGCTGGCTGGAGGGATGGATTGATGGATGGATGGCTGGCTGGAGGGATGGATGGATGGATGGCTGGATGGAGGGATGGCTGGAAGGTTGGCTGGCTAGAGGGATGGATGGATGGATGGATGGCTGGATGGATGGATGGCTGGATGGATGGATGGCTGGATGGATGGCTGGCTGGAGGGATGGATGGATGGATGGCTGGATGGAGGGATGGCTGGAAGGTTGGCTGGCTAGAGGGATGGATGGATGAATGGATGGCTGGATGGATGGCTGGCTGGAGGGATGCATGGATGGATGGATGGCTGGATGGACGGCTGGTTGGATGGATTGCTGGATGGATGGCTGGCTGGAGGGATGGATGAATGGGTGGATGGCTGGATGGAGGTGTGGCTGGATGGTTGGCTGGCTGGAGGGATGGATGGATGGCTGGAGGGATGCATGGATGGATGGATGTCTGGATGGAGGTGTGGCTGGATGGTTGGCTGGTTTGGATGGATGGCTGGATGGACGGCTGGCTGGAGGGATGGATTGATGGATGGATGGCTGGATGGATGGCTGGATGGATGGATGGATTGATGGATGGATGGCTGGATGGATGGCTGGATGGATGGATGGCTGGGTGGATGGCTGGCTGGAGGGATGGATGGCTGGATGGAGGGCTGGCTGGATGGTTGGCTGGCTGGAGGGATGGATTGATGGAGGGATGGCTGGATGGATGGCTGGCTGGAGGGATGGATTGATGGATGGATGGCTGGATGGATGGCTGGATGGATGGATGGCTGGGTGGATGGCTGGCTGGAGGGATGGATTGATGGGTGGATGGCTGGATGGAGGGATGGCTGGATGGTTGGCTGGCTGGATGGATGGATGGATGGCTGGATGGATGGCTGAATGGATGGCTGGATGGATGGATGGCTGGAAAGATAGCTGGCTGGAGGGATGGATGGGTGGATGGATAGTTGGATGGACGGCTGGATGGATGGATGGCTGGATGGATGGCTGGCTGGAGGGATGGATTGATGGATGGATGGCTGGATGGATGGCTGGATGGATGGATGGCTGGATAGATGGCTGGCTGGAGGGATGGATGGATGGTTGGATGGATGGCTGGCTGGAGGGATGGATGGATGGCTGGATGGACGGCTGGATGGATGGATGGCTGTATGGATGGCTGGCTGGAGGGATGGATTGATGGATGGATGGCTGGATGGATGGCTGGATGGATGGATGGCTGGATGGATGGCTGGCTGGAGGGATGGATGGATGGATGGCTGGATGGAGGGATGGCTGGAAGGTTGGCTGGCTAGAGGGATGGATGGATGAATGGATGGCTGGATGGATGGCTGGCTGGAGGGATGCATGGATGGATGGATGGCTGGATGGACGGCTGGTTTGGATGGATGGCAGGATGGATGGCTGGCTGGAGGGATGGATTGATGGATGGATGACTGGTTGGATGGCTGGATGGATGGATTGCTGGATGGATGGCTGGCTGGAGGGATGGATGAATGGGTGGATGGCTGGATGGAGGGATGGCTGGATGGCTGGATGGATGGATGGCTGGATGGATGGCTGGCTGGAGTGATGGATGGTTGGATGGTTGGATGGAGGTGTGGCTGGATGGTTGGCTGGCTGGAGGGATGGATGGATGGATGGCTGGCTGGAGGAATGCATGGATGGATGGATGGCTGGATGTACGGCAGGTTTGGATGGATGGCTGGATGGACGGCTGGCTGGAGGGATGGATTGATGGATGGATGGCTGGATGGATGGCTGGATGGATGGATGGCTGGGCGGATGGCTGGCTGGAGGGATGGATTGATGGGTGGATGGCTGGATGGAGGGATGGCTGGATGGTTGGCTGGCTGGATGGATGGATGGATGGATGGCTGGATGGATGGCTGAATGGATGGCTGGATGGATGGATGGCTGGAAAGATAGCTGGCTGGAGGGATGGATGGGTGGATGGATGGTTGGATGGACGGCTGGATGGATGGATGGCTGGATGGATGGCTGGCTGGAGGGATGGATTGATGGATGGATGGCTGGATGGATGGCTGGATGGATGGATGGCTGGATAGATGGCTGGCTGGAGGGATGGATGGATGGCTGGCTGGAGGGAAGGATGGATGGCTGGATGGATGGCTGGAAGGATGGATGGCTGGATGGATGGCTGGCTGGAGGGATGGATGGATGGATGGCTGGACGGATGGATGGCTGGATTGATGGCTGGCTGGAGGGATGGATGGATGGATGGCTGGATGGATGGCTGGATGGATGGCTGGATGGATGGATGGCTGGATGGATGGCTGGCTGGAGGAATGTGTGGATGGATGAATGGCTGGATGGATGGCTGGATGGATGGATGGCTGGATGTATGGCTGAATGGATAGCTGGATGGATGGATGGCTGGATAGATAGCTGGCTGGAGGGATGGATGGATGGATGGCTGGCTGGATGGCTGGATAGATGGATGGCTGGATGGATGGCTGGCTGGAGGGATGGGTTGATGGATAAATGGCTGGATGGGTTGCTGGATGGATGGATGGCTGGATGGATGGCTGGCTGGAGGAATGGATGGATGGATGGATGGCTGGATGGAGGGATGGCTGGATGGTTGGCTGGCTGGATGGCTGGACGTTTGGATGGCTGGATGGATGGCTGGCTGGAGGGATGGATGGATGGATGGATGTCTGGATGGATGGCTGGATGGATGGATGGCTGGCTGGATGGCTGGCTGGAGGAATGGATGGATGGATGGATGGCTGGCTGGAGGGATGGATGGATGGATGGATGGCTGAATGGAGGGATGGCTGGATGGAGGGATGGCTGGATGGTTGGCTGGCTGGAAGGCTGGACGGTTGGATGGCTGGATGGATGGCTGGCTGGAGGGAAGGATGGATGGATGTCTGGATGGATGGCTGGATGGATGGATGGCTGGATGGATGGCTGGCTGGAGGAATGGATGGATGAATGGATGGCTGGATTGATGGCTGGATGGATGGATGGCTGGATGGATGGCTGAATGGATGGCTGGATGGATGGATGGCTGGATGGATAGCTGGCTGGAGGGATGGATGGATGGATGGATGGTTGGATGGACGGCTGGATGGATGGATGGCTGGATGGATGGCTGGCTGGAGGGATGGATTGATGGATGGATGGCTGGATGGATGGCTGGATGGTTGGATGGCTGGATGGATGGCTGGCTGGAGGGATGGATGGATGGCTGGATGGAGGAATGGCTGGATTTAGGGTTGGCTGGATGGTTGGCTGGCTGGAGGGATGGATGGATGGATGGATGGCTGGATGGATGGCTGGCTGGAGGGATGGATGGGTGGCTGGATGGACGGCTGGATGGATGGATGGCTGGATGGATGGCTGGCTGGAGGGATGGATTGATGGATGGATGGCTGGATGGATGGCTGGATGGATGGATGGCTGGATGGATGGCTGGCTGGAGGGATGGATGGTTGGATGGCTGGATGGAGGTGTGGCTGGATGGTTGGCTGGCTGGAGGGATGGATGGATGGATGGATGGCTTTATGGACGGCTGGTTTGGATGGATGGCTGGATGGACGGCTGGCTGGAGGGATGGATTGATGGATGGATGGCTGGATGGATGGCTGGATGGATGGATGGCTGGATGGATGGCTGGCTGGAGGGATGGATTGATGGGTGGATGGCTGGATGGAGGGATGGCTGGATTTTTGGCTGGCTGGATGGATGGACGGATGGATGGATGGCTGGATGGATGGCTGGATGGATGGATGGCTGGAAAGATAGCTGGCTGGAGGGATGGATGGATGGATGGATGGCTGGATGGATGGCTGGATGGATGGATGGCTAGATGGATGGTTGGCTAGAGGGATGGATTGATGGATGGATGGCTGGATGCGTTGCTGGATGGATGGATGGCTGGATGGATGGCTGGCTGGAGGGATGGATGGATGGCTGGATAGAGGGATGGCTGGATGGTTGGCTGGCTGGTTGGCTGGACGGTTGGATGGCTGGCTGTCTGGAGGGATGGATGGATGGATGGCTGGAAGGATGGCTGGATGAATGGATGGCTGGATGGATGGCTGGCTGGAGGAATGGATGGATGGATGGATGGCTGGATTGATGGCTGGATGGATGGATGGCTGGATGGATGGCTGAATGGATCGCTGGATGGATGGCTGGCTGGATGGATACTGGCTGGAGGGATGGATTTATGGATGGATGGTTGGATGGACGGCTGGATGGATGGATGGCTGGATGGATGGCTGGCTGGAGGGATGGATTGATGGATGGATGGCTGGATGGATGGCTTGATGGATGGATGGCTGGATGGTTGGCTGGCTGGAGGGATGGATGGATGGCTAGATGGATGGCTGGCTGGAGGGATGGATGGATGGCTGGATGGACGGCTGGATGGATGGATGGCTGGATGGATGGCTGGCTGGAGGGATGGATTGATGGATGGATGGCTGGATGGATGGCTGGATGGATGGATGGC
Source organism: Scyliorhinus torazame (assembly GCF_047496885.1). NCBI lineage: Eukaryota > Metazoa > Chordata > Chondrichthyes > Carcharhiniformes > Scyliorhinidae > Scyliorhinus > Scyliorhinus torazame. The sequence goes on along the minus strand of NW_027308016.1, from coordinate 92,887 downwards.
TGGATGGATGGCTGGCTGGAGGGATGAATGGATGGATGGCTTGATGGAGGGATGGCTGGATGGTTGGCTGGCTAGAGGGATGGATGGATGGATGGCTGGATGGATGCCTGGCTGGAGGGATGCATGGATGGATGGATGGCTGGATGGATGGCTGGTTTGAATGGATGGCTGGATGGATTGCTGGCTGGAGGGATGGATGGATGGGTGGATGGCTGGATGGAGGGATGGCTGGATGGTTGGCTGGCTGGATGGATGGATGGATGGATGGATGGCTGGATGGATGGCTGGATGGAGGGATTGCTGGATGGATGGCTGGCTGGAGGGATGGATGGATGGTTGGATGGATGGCTGGATGGATGGATGGCTTAATTGCTGGCTGGCTGGAGGGATGGATGGCTGGATGGATGGCTGGATGGATGGATGGATGGATGGCTGGCTGGAGGTATGGATGGATGGATGATTAACTGGATGGATGGCTGGATGGAGAGATGGATGAATGCATGGATGGCTGGATGGATGGGTGCATGGAGGGATGGTTGGATGGATGGCTTGCTGGAGGGATGGATGGATGGATGGTTGGCTGGATTGATGGCTGGATGGCTGGATGGATGGCTTGCTGGAGTGATGGATGGATGGATGGCTGAATGGATGGCTGTATGGATGGATGGCTGGATGAATGGCTGGCTGGAGGGATGGATGGATGGCTGGATGGATGGCTGGATGGATGGGTGGCTGGATGGATGACTCGCTGGCGGGATGGATGGATGGATGGATGGCTGGATGGATGGCTTAATGGATGGATGGCTGGATGGATGGCTGGATGGTTGGATGGATGGATGGCTGGATGGATGGATGGCTGGATGGATGGATGGCTGGATGGCTGGAAGTCTGGATGGATGGATGGCTGGATGGATGGCTGGATGGATGGATGGCTGGACGGATGGATGGCTGGCTGGAGGGATGGATGGATGGATGGCTGGATGGATGGCTGGATGGATGGATGGCTGGATGGATGGCTGGCTGGAGGAATGGGTGGATGGATGAATGGCTGGATGGATGGCTGGATGGATGGCTGGATGTTTGGCTGAATGGATAGCTGGATGGACGGATGGCTGGATACATAGCTGGCTGGGGGGATGGATGGATGGATGGATGGCTGGATGGATGGCTGGATAGATGGATGGCTGGATGGATGGCTGGCTGGAGGGATGGATTGATGGATGAATGGCTGGATGGGTTGCTGGATGGATGGATGGCTGGATGGATGGCTGGATGGAGGGATGGCTGGATGGTTGGCTGGCTGGAAGGCAGGACGGTTGAATGGCTGGATGGATGACTGGCTGGAGGGAAGGATGGATGGATGTCTGGATGGATGGCTGGATGGATGGATGGCTGGATGGATGGCTGGCTGGAGGAATGGATGGATGGATGGATGGCTGGATTGATGGCTGGATGGATGGATGGCTGGATGGATGGCTGAATGGATGGCTGGATGGACGGATGGCTGGATGGATGGATGGATGGATGGATGGTTGGATGGACGGCTGGATGGATGGATGGCTGGAGGGATGGATTGATGGATGGATGGCTGGATGGATGGCTGGATGGATGGATGGCTGGATGGATGGCTGGCTGGAGGGATGGATGGATGGCTGGATGGAGGGATGGCTGGATGTAGGGTTGGCTGGATGGTTGGCTGGCTGGAGGGATGGATGGATGGATGGATGGCTGGATGGATGGCTGGCTGGAGGGATGGATGGGTGGCTGGATGGACGGCTGGATGGATGGATGGCTGGATGGATGGCTGGCTGGAGGGATGGATTGATGGATGGATGGCTGGATGGATGGCTGGATGGATGGATGGCTGGATGGGTGGCTGGCTGGAGGGATGGATGGTTGGATGGCTGGATGGAGGTGTGGCTGGATGGTTGGCTGGCTGGAGGGATGGATGGATGGATGGCTGGCTGGAGGGATGCATGGATGGATGGATGGCTGGATGTACGGCTGGTTTGGATGGATGGCTGGATGGACGGCTGGCTGGAGGGATGGATTGATGGATGGATGGCTGGATGGATGGCTGGATGGATGGATGGCTGGGTGGATGGCTGGCTGGAGGGATGGATTGATGGGTGGATGGCTGGATGGAGGGATGGCTGGATGGTTGGCTGGCTGGATGGATGGATGGATGGATGGATGGCTGGATGGATGGCTGAATGGATGGCTGGATGGATGGATGGCTGGAAAGATAGCTGGCTGGAGGGATGGATGGGTGGATGGATGGTTGGATGGACGGCTGGATGGATGGATGGCTGGATGGATGGCTGGCTGGAGGGATGGATTGATGGATGGATGGCTGGATGGATGGCTGGATGGATGGATGGCTGGATAGATGGCTGGCTGGAGGGATGGATGGATGGCTGGATGGATGGCTGGCTGGAGGGATGGATGGATGGCTGGATGGACGGCTGGATGGATGGATGGCTGTATGGATGGCTGGCTGGAGGGATGGATTGATGGATGGATGGCTGGCTGGAGGGATGGATGGATGGATGGCTGGATGGAGGGATGGCTGGAAGGTTGGCTGGCTAGAGGGATGGATGGATGGATGGATGGCTGGATGGATGGATGGCTGGATGGATGGATGGCTGGATGGATGGCTGGCTGGAGGGATGGATGGATGGATGGCTGGATGGAGGGATGGCTGGAAGGTTGGCTGGCTAGAGGGATGGATGGATGAATGGATGGCTGGATGGATGGCTGGCTGGAGGGATGCATGGATGGATGGATGGCTGGATGGACGGCTGGTTTGGATGGATGGCTGGATGGATGGCTGGCTGGAGGGATGGATTGATGGATGGATGACTGGTTGGATGGCTGGATGGATGGATTGCTGGATGGATGGCTGGCTGGAGGGATGGATGAATGGGTGGATGGCTGGATGGAGGTGTGGCTGGATGGTTGGCTGGCTGGAGGGATGGATGGATGGCTGGAGGGATGCATGGATGGATGGATGTCTGGATGGAGGTGTGGCTGGATGGTTGGCTGGTTTGGATGGATGGCTGGATGGACGGCTGGCTGGAGGGATGGATTGATGGATGGATGGCTGGATGGATGGCTGGATGGATGGATGGATTGATGGATGGATGGCTGGATGGATGGCTGGATGGATGGATGGCTGGGTGGATGGCTGGCTGGAGGGATGGATGGCTGGATGGAGGGCTGGCTGGATGGTTGGCTGGCTGGAGGGATGGATTGATGGAGGGATGGCTGGATGGATGGCTGGCTGGAGGGATGGATTGATGGATGGATGGCTGGATGGATGGCTGGATGGATGGATGGCTGGGTGGATGGCTGGCTGGAGGGATGGATTGATGGGTGGATGGCTGGATGGAGGGATGGCTGGATGGTTGGCTGGCTGGATGGATGGATGGATGGCTGGATGGATGGCTGAATGGATGGCTGGATGGATGGATGGCTGGAAAGATAGCTGGCTGGAGGGATGGATGGGTGGATGGATAGTTGGATGGACGGCTGGATGGATGGATGGCTGGATGGATGGCTGGCTGGAGGGATGGATTGATGGATGGATGGCTGGATGGATGGCTGGATGGATGGATGGCTGGATAGATGGCTGGCTGGAGGGATGGATGGATGGTTGGATGGATGGCTGGCTGGAGGGATGGATGGATGGCTGGATGGACGGCTGGATGGATGGATGGCTGTATGGATGGCTGGCTGGAGGGATGGATTGATGGATGGATGGCTGGATGGATGGCTGGATGGATGGATGGCTGGATGGATGGCTGGCTGGAGGGATGGATGGATGGATGGCTGGATGGAGGGATGGCTGGAAGGTTGGCTGGCTAGAGGGATGGATGGATGAATGGATGGCTGGATGGATGGCTGGCTGGAGGGATGCATGGATGGATGGATGGCTGGATGGACGGCTGGTTTGGATGGATGGCAGGATGGATGGCTGGCTGGAGGGATGGATTGATGGATGGATGACTGGTTGGATGGCTGGATGGATGGATTGCTGGATGGATGGCTGGCTGGAGGGATGGATGAATGGGTGGATGGCTGGATGGAGGGATGGCTGGATGGCTGGATGGATGGATGGCTGGATGGATGGCTGGCTGGAGGGATGGATGGTTGGATGGTTGGATGGAGGTGTGGCTGGATGGTTGGCTGGCTGGAGGGATGGATGGATGGATGGCTGGCTGGAGGAATGCATGGATGGATGGATGGCTGGATGTACGGCAGGTTTGGATGGATGGCTGGATGGACGGCTGGCTGGAGGGATGGATTGATGGATGGATGGCTGGATGGATGGCTGGATGGATGGATGGCTGGGCGGATGGCTGGCTGGAGGGATGGATTGATGGGTGGATGGCTGGATGGAGGGATGGCTGGATGGTTGGCTGGCTGGATGGATGGATGGATGGATGGCTGGATGGATGGCTGAATGGATGGCTGGATGGATGGATGGCTGGAAAGATAGCTGGCTGGAGGGATGGATGGGTGGATGGATGGTTGGATGGACGGCTGGATGGATGGATGGCTGGATGGATGGCTGGCTGGAGGGATGGATTGATGGATGGATGGCTGGATGGATGGCTGGATGGATGGATGGCTGGATAGATGGCTGGCTGGAGGGATGGATGGATGGCTGGATGGATGGCTGGCTGGAGGGATGGATGGATGGCTGGATGGACGGCTGGATGGATGGATGGCTGTATGGATGGCTGGCTGGAGGGATGGATTGATGGATGTATGGCTGGATGGATGGCTGGATGGATGGATGGCTGGATGGATGGCTGGCTGGAGGGATGGAAGAATGGATGGCTGGATGGAAGGATGGCTGGAAGGTTGGCTGGCTAGAGGGATGGATGGATGAATGGGTGGCTGGATGGATGGCTGGCTGGAGGGATGCATGGATGGATGGATGGCTGGATGGACGGCTGGTTTGGATGGATGGCTGGATGGATGGCTGGCTGGAGGGATGGATTGATGGATGGATGACTGGTTGGATGGCTGGATGGATGGATTGCTGGATGGATGGCTGGCTGGAGGGATGGATGAATGGGTGGATGGCTGGATGGAGGTGTGGCTGGATGATTGGCTGGCTGGAGGGATGGATGGATGGATGGATGGCTGGAGGGATGCATGGATGGATGGATGTCTGGATGTACGGCTGGTTTGGATGGATGGCTGGATGGACGGCTGGCTGGAGGGATGGATTGATGGATGGATGGCTGGATGGATGGCTGGATGGATGGATGGCTGGGTGGATGGCTGGCTGGAGGGATGGATTGATAGGTGGATGGCTGGATGGAGGGATGGCTGGATGGTTGGCTGGCTGGATGGATGGATGGATGGATGGATGGCTGGATGGATGGCTGAATGGATGGCTGGATGGATGGATGGCTGGAAAGATAGCTGGCTGGAGGGATGGATGGGTGGATGGATGGTTGGATGGACGGCTGGATGGATGGATGGCTGGATGGATGGCTGGCTGGAGGGATGGATTGATGGATGGATGGCTGGATGGATGGCTGGATGGATGGCTGGCTGGATAGATGGCTGGCTGGAGGGATGGATGGATGGCTGGATGGATGGCTGGCTGGAGGGATGGATGGATGGCTGGATGGACGGCTGGATGGATGGATGGCTGTATGGATGGCTGGCTGGAGGGATGGATTGATGGATGGATGGCTGGATGGATGGCTGGATGGATGGATGGCTGGATGGATGGCTGGCTGGAGGGATGGATGGATGGATGGCTGGATGGAGGGATGGCTGGAAGGTTGGCTGGCTAGAGGGATGGATGGATGAATGGATGGCTGGATGGATGGCTGGCTGGAGGGATGGATTGATGGATGGATGACTGGTTGGATGGCTGGATGGATGGATTGCTGGATGGATGGCTGGCTGGAGGGATGGATGAATGGGTGGATGGCTGGATGGAGGGATGGCTGGATTGTTGGCTGGCTGGTTGGATGGGTGGATGGATGGATGGATGGCTGGATGGATGGCTGGATGGATGGATGGCTGGGTGGATGGCTGGCTGGAGGGATGGATTGATGGGTGGATGGCTGGATGGAGGGATGGCTGGATGGTTGGCTGGCTGGATGGATGGATGGATGGCTGGATGGATGGCTGAATGGATGGCTGGATGGATGGATGGCTGGAAAGATAGCTGGCTGGAGGGATGGATGGGTGGATGGATGGTTGGATGGACGGCTGGATGGATGGATGGCTGGATGGATGGCTGGCTGGAGGGATGGATTGATGGATGGATGGCTGGATGGATGGCTGGATGGATGGATGGCTGGATAGATGGCTGGCTGGAGGGATGGATGGATGGCTGGAGGGATGGATGGATGGCTGGATGGACGGCTGGATGGATGGATGGCTGTATGGATGGCTGGCTGGAGGGGTGGATTGATGGATGGATGGCTGGATGGATGGCTGGATGGATGGATGGCTGGATGGATGGCTGGCTGGAGGGATGGATGGATGGATGGATGGATGGAGGGATGGCTGGAAGGTTGGCTGGCTAGAGGGATGGATGGATGAATGGATGGCTGGATGGATGGCTGGCTGGAGGGATGCATGGATGGATGGATGGCTGGATGGACGGCTGGTTTGGATGGATGGCTGGATGGATGGCTGGCTGGAGGGATGGATTGCTGGATGGATGACTGGTTGGATGGCTGGATGGATGGATTGCTGGATGGATGGCTGGCTGGAGGGATGGATGAATGGGTGTATGGCTGGATGGAGGGATGGCTGGATGGTTGGCTGGCTGGTTGGATGGGTGGATGGATGGATGGATGGCTGGATGGATGGATGGCTGGATGAATGGCTGGCTGGAGGGATGGATGGATGGCTGGATGGATGGCTGGATGGATGGATGGCTGGATGGATGACTCGCTGGCGGGATGGATGGATGGATGGATGGCTGGATGGATGGCTTAATGGATGGATGGCTGGATGGATGGCTGGATGGTTGGATGGATGGATGGCTGGATGGATGGATGGCTGGATGGATGGATGGCTGGATGGCTGGAAGTCTGGATGGATGGATGGCTGGATGGATGGCTGGATGGATGGACGGATGGATGGAGGGATGGCTGGATGGATGGCTGGCTGGAGGGATGGATGGATGGCTGGATGGATGTCTGGATGGAGGAATGGCTGGATGGATGGCTGGCTGGAGAGATGGATGGATGGATGGAAGGCTGGATGGATGGCTGGATGGATGGATGGCTGGATGGACGATTGGCTGGAGGGATGGATGGATGGATGGCTGGATGGATGGCTGGCTGGAGGGATGGATGGATGGATGGATGGATGGCTGTATGGATGGCTGGATGGATAGATCGCTGGATGGATAGCTGGCTGGAGTGACGGATGCGTGGATCGTTGGATGGATGGCTAGTTGGATTGATGGCTGGATGGATGGCTGGCTGGAGGGATGGAAGGATGGATGAATGGCTGGATGGATGGCTGGATGGATGGCTGGATGTCTTGATGGCTGGCTGGTTGGATGGATGACTGGTTGGCTGGATGTATGGATGGATGGCTGGATGGATGGCTGGGTGGATGGATGGATGAATGGATGGATGGCTGGATGGATGGATGGATGGATGGCTGGATGGATGGCTGGATGGATGGATGGATGGATGGATGGATGGACGGATGGATGGATGGCTGGATGGATGGATGGATGGATGGATGGATGGATGGCTGGATGGATGGCTGGCTGGAGGAATGAATGGAAGGCTGGCTGGAGGGATGGATGGATGGATGGCTGGATGGATGGCTGGATAGATGGATGGCTGGATGGATGGCTGGCTGGAGGGATGGATGGATGCATGGGTGGCTGGATGGATGGCTGGATGGATGGATTTCCGGATGGATGGCTGTCTGGAGAGATGGCTGGATGGATGGATGGCTGGATGGATGGCTGGCTGGAGGGATGGATGGATGGCTGGATGGATGGCTGCATGGATGGATGTCTGGATGGATGGCTTGCTGGAGGGATGGATGGGTGGCTGGATGGATGGCTGAATGGATGGCTGGATGGATTGCTGGCTGGAGGAATGGATGGATTAATGGAAGGCTGGACGGATGGCTGGATGGATGGAAGGCTGGATGGATGGCTGGCTGGAGTAATGGATGGATGGATGGCTGAATGGATGGCTAGATCGATGGATGGCTAGATGGATGGCTGGCTGGAGGGATGGAGTCATGGATGGATGGCTGGATGGATGGCTGGATGGAAGGATGGCTGGATGCATGGCTGGCTGGAGGGATGGATTGAATGATGGATGGCTGGATGGCTGGCTGGTTGGATGGCTGGCTGGAGCGATGATTGATGGCAGGATGGATGGCTGGAAGGATGGATGGCTGGATGGATGGCTGGCTGGAGGGATGGATGGATGGATGGAAGGCTGGATGGATGGATGGACGAATGGATGGCTGGATGGATGGCTGGCTGGAGGGATGGATCGATGGAGGGATGGATGGATGGATGGATGGCTGGATGGATGGCTGGATGGATGGGTAGATGGCTGGATGGAGGGATAGCTGGATGGTTGGCTGGCTGGATGGATGGATGGATGGATGGATGGCTGGATGGATGGCTGGTTTGAATGGATGGCTGGATGGATTGCTGGCTGGAGGGATGGATGGATGGGTGGATGGCTGGATGGAGGGATGGCTGGATGGTTGGCTGGCTGGATGGATGGATGGATGGATGGATGGCTGGATGGATGGCTGGATGGAGGGATTGCTGGATGGATGGCTGGCTGGAGGGATGGATGGATGGTTGGATGGATGGCTGGATGGATGGATGGCTTAATGGCTGGCTGGCTGGAGGGATGGATGGCTGGATGGATGGCTGGATGGATGGATGGATGGATGGCTGGCTGGAGGTATGGATGGATGGATGATTAACTGGATGGATGGCTGGATGGAGAGATGGATGAATGCATGGATGGCTGGATGGATGGGTGCATGGAGGGATGGTTGGATGGATGGCTTGCTGGAGGGATGGATGGATGGATGGTTGGCTGGATTGATGGCTGGATGGCTGGATGGATGGCTTGCTGGAGTGATGGATGGATGGATGGCTGAATGGATGGCTGTATGGATGGATGGCTGGATGAATGGCTGGCTGGAGGGATGGATGGATGGCTGGATGGATGGCTGGATGGATGGGTGGCTGGATGGATGACTCGCTGGCGGGATGGATGGATGGATGGATGGCTGGATGGATGGCTTAATGGATGGATGGCTGGATGGATGGCTGGATGGTTGGATGGATGGATGGCTGGATGGATGGATGGCTGGATGGATGGATGGCTGGATGGCTGGAAGTCTGGATGGATGGATGGCTGGATGGATGGCTGGATGGATGGATGGCTGGACGGATGGATGGCTGGCTGGAGGGATGGATGGATGGATGGCTGGATGGATGGCTGGATGGATGGATGGCTGGATGGATGGCTGGCTGGAGGAATGGGTGGATGGATGAATGGCTGGATGGATGGCTGGATGGATGGCTGGATGTTTGGCTGAATGGATAGCTGGATGGACGGATGGCTGGATACATAGCTGGCTGGGGGGATGGATGGATGGATGGATGGCTGGATGGATGGCTGGATAGATGGATGGCTGGATGGATGGCTGGCTGGAGGGATGGATTGATGGATGAATGGCTGGATGGGTTGCTGGATGGATGGATGGCTGGATGGATGGCTGGATGGAGGGATGGCTGGATGGTTGGCTGGCTGGAAGGCAGGACGGTTGAATGGCTGGATGGATGACTGGCTGGAGGGAAGGATGGATGGATGTCTGGATGGATGGCTGGATGGATGGATGGCTGGATGGATGGCTGGCTGGAGGAATGGATGGATGGATGGATGGCTGGATTGATGGCTGGATGGATGGATGGCTGGATGGATGGCTGAATGGATGGCTGGATGGACGGATGGCTGGATGGATGGATGGATGGATGGATGGTTGGATGGACGGCTGGATGGATGGATGGCTGGAGGGATGGATTGATGGATGGATGGCTGGATGGATGGCTGGATGGATGGATGGCTGGATGGATGGCTGGCTGGAGGGATGGATGGATGGCTGGATGGAGGGATGGCTGGATGTAGGGTTGGCTGGATGGTTGGCTGGCTGGAGGGATGGATGGATGGATGGATGGCTGGATGGATGGCTGGCTGGAGGGATGGATGGGTGGCTGGATGGACGGCTGGATGGATGGATGGCTGGATGGATGGCTGGCTGGAGGGATGGATTGATGGATGGATGGCTGGATGGATGGCTGGATGGATGGATGGCTGGATGGGTGGCTGGCTGGAGGGATGGATGGTTGGATGGCTGGATGGAGGTGTGGCTGGATGGTTGGCTGGCTGGAGGGATGGATGGATGGATGGCTGGCTGGAGGGATGCATGGATGGATGGATGGCTGGATGTACGGCTGGTTTGGATGGATGGCTGGATGGACGGCTGGCTGGAGGGATGGATTGATGGATGGATGGCTGGATGGATGGCTGGATGGATGGATGGCTGGGTGGATGGCTGGCTGGAGGGATGGATTGATGGGTGGATGGCTGGATGGAGGGATGGCTGGATGGTTGGCTGGCTGGATGGATGGATGGATGGATGGATGGCTGGATGGATGGCTGAATGGATGGCTGGATGGATGGATGGCTGGAAAGATAGCTGGCTGGAGGGATGGATGGGTGGATGGATGGTTGGATGGACGGCTGGATGGATGGATGGCTGGATGGATGGCTGGCTGGAGGGATGGATTGATGGATGGATGGCTGGATGGATGGCTGGATGGATGGATGGCTGGATAGATGGCTGGCTGGAGGGATGGATGGATGGCTGGATGGATGGCTGGCTGGAGGGATGGATGGATGGCTGGATGGACGGCTGGATGGATGGATGGCTGTATGGATGGCTGGCTGGAGGGATGGATTGATGGATGGATGGCTGGCTGGAGGGATGGATGGATGGATGGCTGGATGGAGGGATGGCTGGAAGGTTGGCTGGCTAGAGGGATGGATGGATGGATGGATGGCTGGATGGATGGATGGCTGGATGGATGGATGGATGGATGGCTGGCTGGAGGGATGGATGGATGGATGGCTGGATGGAGGGATGGCTGGAAGGTTGGCTGGCTAGAGGGATGGATGGATGAATGGATGGCTGGATGGATGGCTGGCTGGAGGGATGCATGGATGGATGGATGGCTGGATGGACGGCTGGTTTGGATGGATGGCTGGATGGATGGCTGGCTGGAGGGATGGATTGATGGATGGATGACTGGTTGGATGGCTGGATGGATGGATTGCTGGATGGATGGCTGGCTGGAGGGATGGATGAATGGGTGGATGGCTGGATGGAGGTGTGGCTGGATGGTTGGCTGGCTGGAGGGATGGATGGATGGCTGGAGGGATGCATGGATGGATGGATGTCTGGATGGAGGTGTGGCTGGATGGTTGGCTGGTTTGGATGGATGGCTGGATGGACGGCTGGCTGGAGGGATGGATTGATGGATGGATGGCTGGATGGATGGCTGGATGGATGGATGGATTGATGGATGGATGGCTGGATGGATGGCTGGATGGATGGATGGCTGGGTGGATGGCTGGCTGGAGGGATGGATGGCTGGATGGAGGGCTGGCTGGATGGTTGGCTGGCTGGAGGGATGGATTGATGGAGGGATGGCTGGATGGATGGCTGGCTGGAGGGATGGATTGATGGATGGATGGCTGGATGGATGGCTGGATGGATGGATGGCTGGGTGGATGGCTGGCTGGAGGGATGGATTGATGGGTGGATGGCTGGATGGAGGGATGGCTGGATGGTTGGCTGGCTGGATGGATGGATGGATGGATGGATGGCTGGATGGATGGCTGAATGGATGGCTGGATGGATGGATGGCTGGAAAGATAGCTGGCTGGAGGGATGGATGGGTGGATGGATGGTTGGATGGACGGCTGGATGGATGGATGGCTGGATGGATGGCTGGCTGGAGGGATGGATTGATGGATGGATGGCTGGATGGATGGCTGGATGGATGGATGGCTGGATAGATGGCTGGCTGGAGGGATGGATGGATGGTTGGATGGATGGCTGGCTGGAGGGATGGATGGATGGCTGGATGGACGGCTGGATGGATGGATGGCTGTATGGATGGCTGGCTGGAGGGATGGATTGATGGATGGATGGCTGGATGGATGGCTGGATGGATGGATGGCTGGATGGATGGCTGGCTGGAGGGATGGATGGATGGATGGCTGGATGGAGGGATGGCTGGAAGGTTGGTTGGCTAGAGGGATGGATGGATGAATGGATGGCTGGATGGATGGCTGGCTGGAGGGATGCATGGATGGATGGATGGCTGGATGGACGGCTGGTTTGGATGGATGGCAGGATGGATGGCTGGCTGGAGGGATGGATTGATGGATGGATGACTGGTTGGATGGCTGGATGGATGGATTGCTGGATGGATGGCTGGCTGGAGGGATGGATGAATGGGTGGATGGCTGGATGGAGGGATGGCTGGATGGCTGGATGGATGGATGGCTGGATGGATGGCTGGCTGGAGGGATGGATGGTTGGATGGTTGGATGGAGGTGTGGCTGGATGGTTGGCTGGCTGGAGGGATGGATGGATGGATGGCTGGCTGGAGGGATGCATGGATGGATGGATGGCTGGATGTACGGCAGGTTTGGATGGATGGCTGGATGGACGGCTGGCTGGAGGGATGGATTGATGGATGGATGGCTGGATGGATGGCTGGATGGATGGATGGCTGGGCGGATGGCTGGCTGGAGGGATGGATTGATGGGTGGATGGCTGGATGGAGGGATGGCTGGATGGTTGGCTGGCTGGATGGATGGATGGATGGATGGCTGGATGGATGGCTGAATGGATGGCTGGATGGATGGATGGCTGGAAAGATAGCTGGCTTGAGGGATGGATGGGTGGATGGATGGTTGGATGGACGGCTGGATGGATGGATGGCTGGATGGATGGCTGGCTGGAGGGATGGATTGATGGATGGATGGCTGGATGGATGGCTGGATGGATGGATGGCTGGATAGATGGCTGGCTGGAGGGATGGATGGATGGCTGGATGGATGGCTGGCTGGAGGGATGGATGGATGGCTGGATGGACGGCTGGATGGATGGATGGCTGTATGGATGGCTGGCTGGAGGGATGGATTGATGGATGTATGGCTGGATGGATGGCTGGATGGATGGATGGCTGGATGGATGGCTGGCTGGAGGGATGGATGGATGGATGGCTGGATGGAAGGATGGCTGGAAGGTTGGCTGGCTAGAGGGATGGATGGATGAATGGGTGGCTGGATGGATGGCTGGCTGGAGGGATGCATGGATGGATGGATGGCTGGATGGACGGCTGGTTTGGATGGATGGCTGGATGGATGGCTGGCTGGAGGGATGGATTGATGGATGGATGACTGGTTGGATGGCTGGATGGATGGATTGCTGGATGGATGGCTGGCTGGAGGGATGGATGAATGGGTGGATGGCTGGATGGAGGTGTGGCTGGATGATTGGCTGGCTGGAGGGATGGATGGATGGATGGATGGCTGGAGGGATGCATGGATGGATGGATGTCTGGATGTACGGCTGGTTTGGATGGATGGCTGGATGGACGGCTGGCTGGAGGGATGGATTGATGGATGGATGGCTGGATGGATGGCTGGATGGATGGATGGCTGGGTGGATGGCTGGCTGGAGGGATGGATTGATAGGTGGATGGCTGGATGGAGGGATGGCTGGATGGTTGGCTGGCTGGATGGATGGATGGATGGATGGATGGCTGGATGGATGGCTGAATGGATGGCTGGATGGATGGATGGCTGGAAAGATAGCTGGCTGGAGGGATGGATGGGTGGATGGATGGTTGGATGGACGGCTGGATGGATGGATGGCTGGATGGATGGCTGGCTGGAGGGATGGATTGATGGATGGATGGCTGGATGGATGGCTGGATGGATGGCTGGCTGGATAGATGGCTGGCTGGAGGGATGGATGGATGGCTGGATGGATGGCTGGCTGGAGGGATGGATGGATGGCTGGATGGACGGCTGGATGGATGGATGGCTGTATGGATGGCTGGCTGGAGGGATGGATTGATGGATGGATGGCTGGATGGATGGCTGGATGGATGGATGGCTGGATGGATGGCTGGCTGGAGGGATGGATGGATGGATGGAGGGATGGCTGGAAGGTTGGCTGGCTAGAGGGATGGATGGATGAATGGATGGCTGGATGGATGGCTGGCTGGAGGGATGGATTGATGGATGGATGACTGGTTGGATGGCTGGATGGATGGATTGCTGGATGGATGGCTGGCTGGAGGGATGGATGAATGGGTGGATGGCTGGATGGAGGGATGGCTGGATTGTTGGCTGGCTGGTTGGATGGGTGGATGGATGGATGGATGGCTGGATGGATGGCTGGATGGATGGATGGCTGGGTGGATGGCTGGCTGGAGGGATGGATTGATGGGTGGATGGCTGGATGGAGGGATGGCTGGATGGTTGGCTGGCTGGATGGATGGATGGATGGCTGGATGGATGGCTGAATGGATGGCTGGATGGATGGATGGCTGGAAAGATAGCTGGCTGGAGGGATGGATGGGTGGATGGATGGTTGGATGGACGGCTGGATGGATGGATGGCTGGATGGATGGCTGGCTGGAGGGATGGATTGATGGATGGATGGCTGGATGGATGGCTGGATGGATGGATGGCTGGATAGATGGCTGGCTGGAGGGATGGATGGATGGCTGGAGGGATGGATGGATGGCTGGATGGACGGCTGGATGGATGGATGGCTGTATGGATGGCTGGCTGGAGGGGTGGATTGATGGATGGATGGCTGGATGGATGGCTGGATGGATGGATGGCTGGATGGATGGCTGGCTGGAGGGATGGATGGATGGATGGATGGATGGAGGGATGGCTGGAAGGTTGGCTGGCTAGAGGGATGGATGGATGAATGGATGGCTGGATGGATGGCTGGCTGGAGGGATGCATGGATGGATGGATGGCTGGATGGACGGCTGGTTTGGATGGATGGCTGGATGGATGGCTGGCTGGAGGGATGGATTGCTGGATGGATGACTGGTTGGATGGCTGGATGGATGGATTGCTGGATGGATGGCTGGCTGGAGGGATGGATGAATGGTTGGCTGGCTGGTTGGATGGGTGGATGGATGGATGGATGGCTGGATGGAGGGATGGCTGGATGGTTGGCTGGCTGGTTGGATGGGTGGATGGATGGATGGATGGCTGGATGGATGGATGGCTGGATGAATGGCTGGCTGGAGGGATGGATGGATGGCTGGATGGATGGCTGGATGGATGGATGGCTGGATGGATGACTCGCTGGCGGGATGGATGGATGGATGGATGGCTGGATGGATGGCTTAATGGATGGATGGCTGGATGGATGGCTGGATGGTTGGATGGATGGATGGCTGGATGGATGGATGGCTGGATGGATGGATGGCTGGATGGCTGGAAGTCTGGATGGATGGATGGCTGGAATCATGGCTGGATGGATGGACGGATGGATGGAGGGATGGCTGGATGGATGGCTGGCTGGAGGGATGGATGGATGGCTGGATGGATGTCTGGATGGAGGAATGGCTGGATGGATGGCTGGCTGGAGAGATGGATGGATGGATGGAAGGCTGGATGGATGGCTGGATGGATGGATGGCTGGATGGACGATTGGCTGGAGGGATGGATGGATGGATGGCTGGATGGATGGCTGGCTGGAGGGATGGATGGATGGATGGATGGATGGCTGTATGGATGGCTGGATGGATAGATCGCTGGATGGATAGCTGGCTGGAGTGACGGATGCGTGGATCGTTGGATGGATGGCTAGTTGGATTGATGGCTGGATGGATGGCTGGCTGGAGGGATGGAAGGATGGATGAATGGCTGGATGGATGGCTGGATGGATGGCTGGATGTCTTGATGGCTGGCTGGTTGGATGGATGACTGGTTGGCTGGATGTATGGATGGATGGCTGGATGGATGGCTGGGTGGATGGATGGATGAATGGATGGATGGCTGGATGGATGGATGGATGGATGGCTGGATGGATGGCTGGATGGATGGATGGATGGATGGATGGATGGACGGATGGATGGATGGATGGATGGATGGATGGATGGCTGGATGGATGGCTGGCTGGAGGAATGAATGGAAGGCTGGCTGGAGGGATGGATGGATGGATGGCTGGATGGATGGCTGGATAGATGGATGGCTGGATGGATGGCTGGCTGGAGGGATGGATGGATGCATGGGTGGCTGGATGGATGGCTGGATGGATGGATTTCCGGATGGATGGCTGTCTGGAGAGATGGCTGGATGGATGGATGGCTGGATGGATGGCTGGCTGGAGGGATGGATGGATGGCTGGATGGATGGCTGCATGGATGGATGTCTGGATGGATGGCTTGCTGGAGGGATGGATGGGTGGCTGGATGGATGGCTGAATGGATGGCTGGATGGATTGCTGGCTGGAGGAATGGATGGATTAATGGAAGGCTGGACGGATGGCTGGATGGATGGAAGGCTGGATGGATGGCTGGCTGGAGTAATGGATGGATGGATGGCTGAATGGATGGCTAGATCGGTGGATGGCTAGATGGATGGCTGGCTGGAGGGATGGAGTCATGGATGGATGGCTGGATGGATGGCTGGATGGAAGGATGGCTGGATGCATGGCTGGCTGGAGGGATGGATTGAATGATGGATGGCTGGATGGCTGGCTGGTTGGATGGCTGGCTGGAGCGATGATTGATGGCAGGATGGATGGCTGGAAGGATGGATGGCTGGATGGATGGCTGGCTGGAGGGATGGATGGATGGATGGAAGGCTGGATGGATGGATGGACGAATGGATGGCTGGATGGATGGCTGGCTGGAGGGATGGATCGATGGAGGGATGGATGGATGGATGGATGGCTGGATGGATGGCTGGATGGATGGGTAGATGGCTGGATGGAGGGATAGCTGGATGGTTGGCTGGCTGGATGAATGGATGGAAGGATGGATGGCTGGATGGATGGCTGGATGGAGGGATTGCTGGATGGATGGCTGACTGGAGGGATGGACGGATGGCTGGATGGATGGCTGGATGGATGGATGGCTTAATGGCTGGCTGGCTGGAGGGATGGATGGCTGGATGGATGGCTGGATGGATGGATGGATTGATGGCTGGCTGGAGGTATGGATTGATGGATGATTGGCTGGATGGATGGCTGGATGGAGAGATGGATGAATGCATGGATGGCTGGATGGAAGGCTGGATGGAGGGATGGCTGGATGGATAGCTTGCTGGAGGGATGGATGGTTGGCTGGATTGATGGCTGGATGGCTGGATGGCTGGATGGATGGCTTGCTGGAGGGATGGATGGATGGATGGATGGATGGATGGATGGATGGATGGATGGCTGGATGGATGGATGGCTGGATGAATGGCTGGCTGGAGGGATGGATGGATGGCTGGATGGATGGATGGATGGATGGATGGATGGATGGATGACTCGCTGGCGGGATGGATGGATGGATGGATGGCTGGATGGATGGCATAATGGATGGATGGCTGGATGGATGGCTGGATGGTTGGATGGATGGATGGCTGGATGGATGGATGGCTGGTGGATGGATGGCTGGATGGCTGGATGGATGGCTTAATGGATGGATGGCTGGATGGATGGCTGGATGGAGGGATTGCTGGATGGATGGCTGACTGGAGGGATGGACGGATGGCTGGATGGATGGCTGGATGGATGGATGGCTTAATGGCTGGCTGGCTGGAGGGATGGATGGCTGGATGGATGGCTGGATGGATGGATGGATGGATGACTCGCTGGCGGGATGGATGGATGGATGGATGGCTGGATGGATGGCTTAATGGATGGATGGCTGGATGGATGGCTGGATGGAGGGGTTGCTGGATGGATGGCTGACTGGAGGGATGGACGGATGGCTGGATGGATGGCTGGATGGATGGATGGCTTAATGGCTGGCTGGCTGGAGGGATGGATGGCTGGATGGATGGCTGGATGGATGGATGGATTGATGGCTGGCTGGAGGTATGGATTGATGGATGATTGGCTGGATGGATGGCTGGATGGAGAGATGGATGAATGCATGGATGGCTGGATGGAAGGCTGGATGGAGGGATGGCTGGATGGATAGCTTGCTGGAGGGATGGATGGTTGGCTGGATTGATGGCTGGATGGCTGGATGGATGGCTGGATGGATGGATGGCTGGATGAATGGCTGGCTGGAGGGATGGATGGATGGCTGGATGGATGGATGGATGGATGGATGGATGGATGGATGACTCGCTGGCGGGATGGATGGATGGATGGATGGCTGGATGGATGGCTTAATGGATGGATGGCTGGATGGATGGCTGGATGGTTGGATGGATGGATGGCTGAATGGATGGCTGGATGGATGGACGGATGGATGGAGTGATGGCTGGATGGATGGCTGGCTGGAGGGATGGATGGATGGCTGGATGGATGTCTGGATGGAGGAATGGCTGGATGGATGGCTGGCTGGAAGGATGGATGGATGGATGGATGGCTGGATGGATGGCTGGATGGATGGATGGCTGGATGGACGATTGGCTGGAGGGATGGATGGATGGATAGCTGGATGGATGGCTGGCTGGAGGGATGGATGGATGGATGGATGGATGGATGGCTGTATGGATGGCTGGATGGATGGATGGCTGGATTGATGGCTGGCTGGAGTGATGGATGCGTGGATGGTTGGATGGATGGCTAGTTGGATTGATGGCTGGATGGATGGCTGGCTGGAGGGATGGAAGGATGGATGGATGGCTGGATAGATGGCTGGATGGATGGCTGGATGTCTGGATGGCTGGCTGGATGGATGGATGACTGGTTTGCTGGATGTATGGATGGATGGCTGGATGGATGGCTGGATGGATGGATGGATGGCTGGATGGATGGATGGATGGATGGCTGGATGGATGGCTGGATGGATGGATGGATGGATGGATGGATGGATGGATGGCTGGCTGGAGGGATGGATGGAAGGCTGGCTGGAGGGATGGATGGATGGATGGATGGCTGGAAAGATAGCTGGCTGGAGGGATGGATGGGTGGATGGATGGTTGCATGGACGGCTGGATGGATGGATGGCTGGATGGATGGCTGGCTGGAGGGATGGATTGATGGATGGATGGCTGGATGGATGGCTGGATGGATGGATGGCTGGATAGATGGCTGGCTGGAGGGATGGATGGATGGCTGGGTGGATGGCTGGCTGGAGGGATGGATGGATGGCTGGATGGACGGCTGGATGGATGGATGGCTGTATGGATGGCTGGCTGGAGGGATGGATTGATGGATGGATGGCTGGATGGATGGCTGGATGGATGGATGGCTGGATGGATGGCTGGCTGGAGGGATGGATGGATGGATGGCTGGATGGAGGGATGGCTGGAAGGTTGGCTGGCTAGAGGGATGGATGGATGAATGGATGGCTGGATGGATGGCTGGCTGGAGGGATGCATGGATGGATGGATGGCTGGATGGACGGCTGGTTTGGATGGATGGCTGGATGGATGGCTGGCTGGAGGGATGGATTGATGGATGGGTGACTGGTTGGATGGCTGGATGGATGGATTGCTGGATGGATGGCTGGCTGGAGGGATGGATGAATGGGTGGATGGCTGGATGGAGGGATGGCTGGATGGTTGGCTGGCTGGTTGGATGGATGGATGGATGGATGGATGGCTGGATGGATGGCTGGATGGAGAGATTGCTGGATGGATGGCTGGCTGGAGCGATGGATGGATGGCTGGATGGATGGCTGGATGGATGGAAGGATGGATGGATGGATGGCTGGCTGGAGGTATGGATGGATGGATGATTGGCTGGATGGATGGCTGGATGGAGAGATGGATGAATGCATGGATGGCTGGATGGATGGCTGGATGGAGGGATGGCTGGATGGATGGCTTGCTGGAGGGATGGATGGATGGATGGTTGGCTGGATTGATGGCTGGATGGCTGGATGGATGGCTTGCTGGAGGGATGGATGGATGGATGGATGGATGGCTGGATGGATGGCTGGATGGATGGATGGCTGGATGAATGGCTGGCTGGAGGGATGGATGGATGGCTGGATGGATAGCTGGATGGATGGATGGCTGGATGGATGACTCGCTGGCGGGATGGATGGATGGATGGATGGCTGGATGGATGGCTTAATGGATGGATGGCTGGATGGATGGCTGGATGGTTGGATGGATGGATGGCTGGATGGATGGATGGCTGGATGGATGGATGGCTGGATGGCTGGAAGTCTGGATGGATGGATGGCTGGATGGATGGCTGGATGGATGGACGGATGGATGGAGGGATGGCTGGATGGATGGCTGGCTGGAGGGATGGATGGATGGCTGGATGGATGTCTGGATGGAGGAATGGCTGGATGGATGGCTGGCTGGAGAGATGGATGGATGGATGGATGGCTGGATGGATGGCTGGATGGATGGATGGCTGGATGGACGATTGGCTGGAGGGATGGATGGATGGATGGCTGGATGGATGGCTGGCTGGAGGGATGTATGGATGGATCGATGGATGGCTGTATGGATGGCTGGATGGATAGATCGCTGGATGGATGGCTGGCTGGAGTGATGGATGCGTCGATGGTTGGATGGATGGCTAGTTGGATTGATGGCTGGATGGATGGCTGGCTGGAGGGATGGAAGGATGGATGGATGGCTGGATGGATGGCTGGATGGATGGCTGGATGTCTTGATGGCTGGCTGGATGGATGGATGACTGGTTGGCTGGATGTATGGATGGATGGCTGGCTGGATGGCTGGGTGGATGGATGGATGAATGGATGGATGGCTGGATGGATGGATGGATGGATGGCTGGATGGATGGCTCGATGGATGGCTGGATGGATGGATGGATGGATGGATGGATGCATGGATGGACGGATGGATGGATGGCTGGATGGATGGATGGATGGATGGATGGATGGCTGGATGGATGGCTGGCTGGAGGAATGAATGGAAGGCTGGCTGGAGGGATGGATGGATGGATGGCTGGATGGATGGCTGGATAGATGGATGGCTGGATGGATGGCTGGCTGGAGGGATGGATGGATGCATGGGTGGCTGGATGGATGGCTGGATGGATGGATTTCCGGATGGATGGCTGTCTGGAGAGATGGCTGGATGGATGGATGGCTGGATGGATGGCTGGCTGGAGGGATGGATGGATGGCTGGATGGATGGCTGCATGGATGGATGTCTGGATGGATGGCTTGCTGGAGGGATGGATGGGTGGCTGGATGGATGGCTGAATGGATGGCTGGATGGATTGCTGGCTGGAGGAATGGATGGATTAATGGAAGGCTGGACGGATGGCTGGATGGATGGAAGGCTGGATGGATGGCTGGCTGGAGTAATGGATGGATGGATGGCTGAATGGATGGCTAGATCGATGGATGGCTGGATGGATGGCTGGCTGGAGGGATGGAGTCATGGATGGCTGGCTGGATGGATGGCTGGCTGGAGCGATGATTGATGGCAGGATGGATGGCTGGAAGGATGGATGGCTGGATGGATGGCTGGCTGGAGGGATGGATGGATGGATGGAAGGCTGGATGGATGGATGGACGAATGGATGGCTGGATGGATGGCTGGCTGGCGGGATGGATCGATGGAGGGATGGATGGATGGATGGATGGCTGGATGGATGGCTGGATGGATGGGTAGATGGCTGGATGGAGGGATAGCTGGATGGTTGGCTGGCTGGATGGATGGATGGATGGATGGATGGCTGGATGGCTGGATGGAGGGATTGCTGGATGGATGGCTGACTGGAGGGATGGACGGATGGCTGGATGGATGGCTGGATGGATGGATGGCTTAATGGCTGGCTGGCTGGAGGGATGGATGGCTGGATGGATGGCTGGATGGATGGATGGATTGATGGCTGGCTGGAGGTATGGATGGATGGATGATTGGCTGGATGGATGGCTGGATGGAGAGATGGATGAATGCATGGATGGCTGGATGGATGGCTGGATGGAGGGATGGCTGGATGGATAGCTTGCTGGAGGGATGGATGGTTGGCTGGATTGATGGCTGGATGGCTGGATGGCTGGATGGCTGGATGGATGGCTTGCTGGAGGGATGGATGGATGGATGGATGGATGGATGGATGGATGGCTGGATGGATGGATGGCTGGATGAATGGCTGGCTGGAGGGATGGATGGATGGCTGGATGGATGGCTTGATGGATGGATGGCTGGATGGATGACTCGCTGGCGGGATGGATGGATGGATGGATGGCTGGATGGATGGCTTAATGGATGGAGGGCTGGATGGATGGCTGGATGGTTGGATGGATGGATGGCTGGATGGATGGATGGCTGGTGGATGGATGGCTGGATGGCTGGAAGTCTGGATGGATGGATGGCTGGATGGATGGCTGGATGGATGGACGGATGGATGGAGTGATGGCTGGATGGATGGCTGGCTGGAGGGATGGATGGATGGCTGGATGGATGTCTGGATGGAGGAATGGCTGGATGGATGGCTGGCTGGAGGGATGGATGGATGGATGGATGGCTGGATGGATGGCTGGATGGATGGATGGCTGGATGGACGATTGGCTGGAGGGATGGATGGATGGATAGCTGGATGGATGGCTGGCTGGAGGGATGGATGGATGGATGGATGGATGGATGGCTGTATGGATGGCTGGATGGATGGATGGCTGGATTGATGGCTGGCTGGAGTGATGGATGCGTGGATGGTTGGATGGATGGCTAGTTGGATTGATGGCTGGATGGAGAGATGGATGAATGCATGGATGGCTGGATGGATGGCTGGATGGAGGGATGGCTGGATGGACAGCTTGCTGGAGGGATGGATGGTTGGCTGGATTGATGGCTGGATGGCTGGATGGCTGGATGGATGGCTTGCTGGAGGGATGGATGGATGGATGGATGGATGGATGGATGGATGGCTGGATGGATGGATGGCTGGATGAATGGCTGGCTGGAGGGATGGATGGATGGCTGGATGGATGGCTGGATGGATGGATGGCTGGATGGATGACTCGCTGGCGGGATGGATGGATGGATGGATGGCTGGATGGATGGCTTAATGGATGGAGGGCTGGATGGATGGCTGGATGGTTGGATGGATGGATGGCTGGATGGATGGATGGCTGGTGGATGGATGGCTGGATGGCTGGAAGTCTGGATGGATGGATGGCTGGATGGATGGCTGGATGGATGGACGGATGGATGGAGTGATGGCTGGATGGATGGCTGGCTGGAGGGATGGATGGATGGCTGGATGGATGTCTGGATGGAGGAATGGCTGGATGGATGGCTGGCTGGAGGGATGGATGGATGGATGGATGGCTGGATGGATGGCTGGATGGATGGATGGCTGGATGGACGATTGGCTGGAGGGATGGATGGATGGATAGCTGGATGGATGGCTGGCTGGAGGGATGGATGGATGGATGGATGGATGGATGGCTGTATGGATGGCTGGATGGATGGATGGCTGGATTGATGGCTGGCTGGAGTGATGGATGCGTGGATGGTTGGATGGATGGCTAGTTGGATTGATGGCTGGATGGATGGCTGGCTGGAGGGATGGAAGGATGGATGGATGGCTGGATGGATGGCTGGATGGATGGCTGGATGTCTGGATGGCTGGCTGGATGGATGGATGACTGGTTTGCTGGATGTATGGATGGATGGCTGGATGGATGGCTGGATGGATGGATGGATGGCTGGATGGATGGATGGATGGATGGCTGGATGGATGGATGGATGGAAGGATGGATGGATGGATGGATGGCTGGCTGGAGGGATGGATGGAAGGCTGGCTGGAGGGATGGATGGATGGATGGATGGCTGGAAAGATAGCTGGCTGGAGGGATGGATGGGTGGATGGATGGTTGGATGGACGGCTGGATGGATGGATGGCTGGATGGATGGCTGGCTGGAGGGATGGATTGATGGATGGATGGCTGGATGGATGGCTGGATGGATGGATGGCTGGATAGATGGCTGGCTGGAGGCATGGATGGATGGCTGGATGGATGGCTGGCTGGAGGGATGGATGGATGGCTGGATGGACGGCTGGATGGATGGATGGCTGTATCGATGGCTGGCTGGAGGGATGGATTGATGGATGGATGGCTGGATGGATGGCTGGATGGATGGATGGCTGGATGGATGGCTGGCTGGAGGGATGGATGGATGGATGGCTGGATGGAGGGATGGCTGGAAGGTTGGCTGGCTAGAGGGATGGATGGATGAATGGATGGCTGGATGGATGGCTGGCTGGAGGGATGCATGGATGGATGGATGGCTGGATGGACGGCTGGTTTCGATGGATGGCTGGATGGATGGCTGGCTGGAGGGATCGATTGATGGATGGATGACTGGTTGGATGGCTGGATGGATGGATTGCTGGATGGATGGCTGGCTGGAGGGATGGATGAATGGGTGGATGGCTGGATGGAGGGATGGCTGGATGGTTGGCTGGCTGGTTGGATGGATGGATGGATGGATGGATGGCTGGATGGATGGATGGCTGGATGGAGAGATTGCTGGATGGATGGCTGGCTGGAGCGATGGATGGATGGCTGGATGGATGGCTGGATGGATGGATGGCTTAATGGCTGACTGGCTGGAGGGATGGATGGCTGGATGGATGGCTGGATGGATGGAAGGATGGATGGATGGATGGCTGGCTGGAGGTATGGATGGATGGATGATTGGCTGGATGGATGGCTGGATGGAGAGATGGATGAATGCATGGATGGCTGGATGGATGGCTGGATGGAGGGATGGCTGGATGGATGGCTTGCTGGAGGGATGGATGGATGGATGGTTGGCTGGATTGATGGCTGGATGGCTGGATGGCTGGATGGCTGGATGGATGGCTTGCTGGAGGGATGGATGGATGGATGGATGGATGGCTGGATGGATGGCTGGATGGATGGATGGCTGGATGAATGGCTGGCTGGAGGGATGGATGGATGGCTGGATGGATGGCTGGATGGATGGATGGCTGGATGGATGACTCGCTGGCGGGATGGATGGATGGCTGGATGGATGGCTTAATGGATGGATGGCTGGATGGATGGCTGGATGGTTGGATGGATGGATGGCTGGATGGATGGATGGCTGGATGGATGGATGGCTGGATGGCTGGAAGTCTGGATGGATGGAGGGCTGGATGGATGGCTGGATGGATGGACGGATGGATGGAGGGATGGTTGGATGGATGGCTGGCTGGAGGGATGGATGGATGGCTGGATGGATGTCTGGATGGAGGAATGGCTGGATGGATGGCTGGCTGGAGAGATGGATGGATGGATGGATGGCTGGATGGATGGCTGGATGGATGGATGGCTGGATGGACGATTGGCTGGAGGGATGGATGGATGGATGGCTGGATGGATGGCTGGCTGGAGGGATGGATGGATGGATGGATGGATGGCTGTATGGATGGCTGGATGGATAGATCGCTGGATGGATGGCTGGCTGGAGTGATGGATGCGTGGATGGTTGGATGGATGGCTAGTTGGATTGATGGCTGGATGGATGGCTGGCTGGAGGGATGGAAGGATGGATGGATGGCTGGATGGATGGCTGGATGGATGGCTGGATGTCTTGATGGCTGGCTGGATGGATGGATGACTGGTTGGCTGGATGTATGGATGGATGGCTGGATGGATGGCTGGGTGGATGGATGGATGAATGGATGGATGGCTGGATGGATGGATGGCTGGATCGATGGCTGGATGGATGGCTGGATGGATGGATGGATGGATGGATGGATGGATGGATGGATGGATGGATGGACGGATGGATGGCTGGATGGATGGATGGATGGATGGATGGATGGATGGATGGCAGGATGGATGGCTGGCTGGAGGAATGAATGGAAGGCTGGCTGGAGGGATGGATGGATGGATGGCTGGATGGATGGCTGGATAGATGGATGGCTGGATGGATGGCTGGCTGGAGGGATGGATGGATGCATGGGTGGCTGGATGGATGGCTGGATGGATGGATTTCCGGATGGATGGCTGTCTGGAGAGATGGCTGGATGGATGGATGGCTGGATGGATGGCTGGCTGGAG
This sequence comes from Scyliorhinus torazame, assembly GCF_047496885.1. Lineage (NCBI taxonomy): Eukaryota > Metazoa > Chordata > Chondrichthyes > Carcharhiniformes > Scyliorhinidae > Scyliorhinus > Scyliorhinus torazame. Next base: position 66,600 of record NW_027308016.1, on the reverse strand, counting down.
GGATGGATGGATGGCTGGATGGATGGCTGCATGGATGGATGTCTGGATGGATGGCTTGCTGGAGGGATGGATGGGTGGCTGGATGGATGGCTGAATGGATGGCTGGATGGATTGCTGGATGGATGGAAGGCTGGATGGATGGCTGGCTCGAGTAATGGATGGATGGATGGCTGAATGGATGGCTAGATCGATGGATGGCTGGATGGATGGCTGGCTGGAGGGATGGAGTCATGGATGGATGGCTGGATGGATGGCTGGATGGAAGGATGGCTGGATGCATGGCTGGCTGGAGGGATGGATTGAATGATGGATGGCTGGATGGCTGGCTGGATGGATGGCTGGCTGGAGCGATGATTGATGGCAGGATGGATGGCTGGAAGGATGGATGGCTGGATGGATGGCTGGCTGGAGGGATGGATGGATGGATGGAAGGCTGGATGGATGGATGGACGAATGGATGGCTGGATGGATGGCTGGCTGGAGGGATGGATCGATGGAGGGATGGATGGATGGATGGATGGCTGGATGGATGGCTGGATGGATGGGTAGATGGCTGGATGGAGGGATAGCTGGATGGTTGGCTGGCTGGATGGATGGATGGATGGATGGATGGCTGGATGGGTGGCTGGATGGAGGGATTGCTGGATGGATGGCTGACTGGAGGGATGGACGGATGGCTGGATGGATGGCTGGATGGATGGATGGCTCAATGGCTGGCTGGCTGGAGGGATGGATGGCTGGATGGATGGCTGGATGGATGGATGGATGGAGGGATTGCTGGATGGATGGCTGACTGGAGGGATGGACGGATGGCTGGATGGATGGCTGGATGGATGGATGGCTCAATGGCTGGCTGGCTGGAGGGATGGATGGCTGGATGGATGGCTGGATGGATGGATGGATTGATGGCTGGCTGGAGGTATGGATGGATGGATGATTGGCTGGATGGATGGCTGGATGGAGAGATGGATGAATGCATGGATGGCTGGATGGATGACTGGATGGAGGGATGGCTGGATGGATAGCTTGCTGGAGGGATGGATGGTTGGCTGGATTGATGGCTGGATGGCTGGATGGATGGCTTGCTGGAGGGATGGATGGATGGATGGATGGATGGATGGATGGATGGATGGCTGGATGGATGGATGGCTGGATGAATGGCTGGCTGGAGGGATGGATGGAAGGCTGGATGGATGGCTGGATGGATGGATGGCTGGATGGATGACTCGCTGGCGGGATGGATGGATGGCTGGATGGATGGCTTAATGGATGGATGGCTGGATGGATGGCTGGATGGTTGGATGGATGGATGGCTGGATGGATGGATGGCTGGTGGATGGATGGCTGGATGGCTGGAAATCTGGATGGATGGATGGCTGGATGGATGGCTGGGTGGGTGGACGGATGGATGGAGTGATGGCTGGATGGATGGCTGGCTGGAGGGATGGATGGATGGCTGGATGGATGTCTGGATGGAGGAATGGCTGGATGGATGGCTGGCTGGAGGGATGGATGGATGGATGGATGGCTGGATGGATGGCTGGATGGATGGATGGCTGGATGGACGATTGGCTCCAGGGATGGATGGATGGATAGCTGGATGGATGGCTGGCTGGAGGGATGGATGGATGGATGGATGGATGGCTGTATGGATGGCTGGATGGATGGATGGCTGGATTGATGGCTGGCTGGAGTGATGGATGCGTGGATGGTTGGATGGATGGCTAGTTGGATTGATGGCTGGATGGATGGCTGGCTGGAGGGATGGAAGGATGGATGGATGGCTGGATGGATGGCTGGATGGATGGCTGGATGTCTGGATGGCTGGCTGGATGGATGGATGACTGGTTTGCTGGATGTATGGATGGATGGCTGGATGGATGGCTGGATGGATGGATGGATGGCTGTATGGATGGATGGATGGATGGCTGGATGGATGGCTGGATGGATGGCTGGATGGATGGATGGATGGATGGCTGGATGGATGGATGGATGGATGGATGGCTGGCTGGAGGGATGGATGGAAGGCTGGCTGGTGGGATGGATGGATGGATGGATGGCTGGATGGATGGCTGGATGGATGGGTGGCTGGATGGATGGCTGGATGGATGGATGGCTGGATGGATGGCTGGATGGAAGGATGGATGGATGGATGGTTGGCTGGATGGATGGCTGGATGGATGAATGTCTGGATGGAAGGCTGGCTGGAGGGATGGATGGATGGATGGCTGGATGGATGGCTGGATGGATGGCTGGATGTCTGGATGGCTGGCTGGATAGATGGATGACTGGTTGGCTGGATGTATGGATGGATAGCTGGATGGATGGCTGGATGGATGGATGGATGGATGGATAGCTGGATGGATGGCTGGATGGATGGCTGGATGGATGGCTGGATGGATGGTTGGATGGATGGATGGATGGATGGATGGATGGATGGATGGATGGCTGGCTGGCTGGATGGATGGCTGGCTGGAGGGATGGATGGAAGGCTGGCTGGAGGGATGGATGGAAGGCTGGCTGGAGGGATGGATGGATGGATGGCTGGATGGATGGCTGGATGGATGGCTGGATGGATGGCTGGAGGGATGGATGGATGGATGGGTGGCTGGATGGATGGCTGGATGGATGGATTTCCGGATGGATGGCTGTCTGGAGGGATGGCTGGATGGATGGATGGCTGGATGGATGGCTGGCTGGAGGAATGGATGGATGGATGGATGGCTGGATGGATGGCTGGATGGATGGATGTCTGGATGGATGGCTTGCTGGAGGGATGGATGGATGGATGGGTGGCTTGCTGGAGGGATGGATGGATGGATGGCTGGATGGATTGCTGCCTGGAGGAATGGATGGATTAATGCATGGCTGGACGGATGGCTGGATGGATGGAAGGCTGGATGGATGGCTGGCTGGAGTAATGGATGGATGGATGGCTGAATGGATGGCTAGATCGATGGATGGCTGGCTGGAGGCATTGAGTCATGGATGGATGGCTGGATGGATGGCTGGATGTAAGGAAATGCTGGATGCATGTCTGGCTGGAGGGATGGATTGAATGATGGATTGCTGGATGGCTGGCTGGATGGATGGCTGGCTGGAGCGATGGATGGATGGCAGGATGGATGGCTGGAAGGATGGATGGCTGGGTGGATGGCTGGTTGGAGGGATGGATGGATGGATGGAAGGCTGGATGGATGGATGGACGAATGGATGGCTGGATGGATGGCTGGCTGGAGGGATGGATGGATGGAGGGATGGATGGATGGATGGATGGCTGAATGGATGGCTACATCGATGGATGGCTGGAGGAATGGATGGCTGGATGGATGGATGGATGGCTGGATGGATTGATGGCTGGATGGATGGCTGAATGGATGGCTGGATGGATGGATGGCTGGGTGGATAGCTGGCTGGGGGGATGGATGGATGGATGGATGGCTGGATGGATGACTGGATGGATGGATGGCTGGATGGATGGCTGGCTGGAGGGATGGATTGATGGATGGATGGCTGGATGGGTGGCTGGATGGATGGATGGCTGGATGGATGGCTGGCTGGAGGGATGGATGGATGGATGGATGGCTGGATGGAGGGATGGCTGGATGGATGGCTGGCTGGAGGAATGGATGGATGGATGGATGGCTGGATTGATGGCTGGATCGATGGATGGCGGAATGGATGGCTGAATGGACGGCTGGATGGATGGATGGCTGGATGGAGGGATGGATTGATGGATGGAAGGCTGGATGGATGGCTGGATGGATGGATGGCTGGATGGATGGCTGGCTGGAGGGATGGATGGATGGATGGATGGCTGGATGGAGGGATGGCTGGATGTAGGTTTGGCTGGATGGTTGGCTGGCTGGACGGATGGGTGGATGGATGGATGTAACTGTAAGAGGGACTGGGAAAAAACAGTCAGTGCAGGGATCTCCTGCGGTCGTTCCCCTGAGAAACAAGTATACCGCTTTGGATACTTGTGGGGGGGGGGACTTACCAGGGGTAAGCCATGGGGTACGGGCCTCTGGCACGGAGTCTGTCCCTGTTGCTCAGAAGGGAAGGGGGGAGAGGAGCAGAGCATTAGTAATTGGGGACTCTATAGTCAGGGGCACAGATAGGAGATTTTGTGGGAGCGTGAGAGACTCACGTTTGGTATGTTGCCTCCCAGGTGCAAGGGTACGTGATGTCTCGGATCGTGTTTTCCGGGTCCTTAGGGGGGAGTGGGAGCAGCCCCAAGTCGTGGTCCACATTGGCACCAACGACATAGGTAGGAAAGGGGACAAGGATGTCAGGCAGGCTTTCAGGGAGCTAGGATGGAAGCTCAGAACTAGAACAAACAGAGTTGTTATCTCTGGGTTGTTGCCCGTGCCACGTGATAGTGAGATGAGGAATAAGGAGAGAGAGCATTTAAACACGTGGCTACAGGGATGGTGCAGGCGGGAGGGATTCAGATTTTTGGATAACTGGGGCTCTTTCTGGGGAAGGTGGGACCTCTACAGACAGGATGGTCTACATCTGAACCTGAGGGGCACAAATATCCTGGGGGGCAGATTTTTTAGTGCTCTTTGGGGGGGTTTAAACTAATGCAGCAGGGGCATGGGAACCTGGATTGTAGTTTTAGGGTAAGGGAGAATGAGAGTATAGAGGTCAGGAGCACAGATTTGACATCGCAGGAGGGGGCCAGTGTTCAGGTAGGTGGTTTGAAGTCTGTCTACTTCAATGCCAGGAGTATACGAAACAAGGTAGGGGAACTGGCAGCGTGGGTTGGTACCTGGGACTTCGATGTTGTGGCCATTTCGGAGACATGGATAGAGCAGGGACAGGAATGGGTGTTGCAGGTTCCGGGGTTTAGGTGTTTTAGTAAGCTCAGAGAAGGAGGCAAAAGAGGGGGAGGTGTGGCGCTGCTAGTCAAGAGCAGTATTACGGTGGCGGAGAGGATGCTAGATGGGGACTCTTCTGCCGAGGTAGTATGGGCTGAAGTTAGAAACAGGAAAGGAGAGGTCACCCTGTTGGGAGTTTTTTATAGGCCTCCTAATAGTTCTAGGGATGTAGAGGAAAGGATGGCGAAGATGATTCTGGATATGAGCGAAAGTAACAGGGTAGTTATTATGGGAGATTTTAACTTTCCAAATATTGACTGGAAAAGATATAGTTCGAGTACAATAGATGGGTCGTTTTTTGTACAGTGTGTGCAGGAGGGTTTCCTGAAACAATATGTTGACAGGCCAACAAGAGGCGAGGCCACGTTGGATTTGGTTTTGGGTAATGAACCAGGCCAGGTGTTGGATTTGGAGGTAGGAGAGCACTTTGGGGACAGTGACCACAATTCGGTGACATTTACGTTAATGATGGAAAGGGATAAGTATACACCGCAGGGCAAGAGTTATAGCTGGGGGAAGGGCAATTATGATGCCATTAGACGTGACTTGGGGGGGATAAGGTGGAGAAGTAGGCTGCAAGTGTTGGGCACACTGGATAAGTGGGGCTTGTTCAAGGATCAGCTACTGCGTGTTCTTGATAAGTATGTACCGGTCAGACAGGGAGGAAGGCGTCGAGCGAGGGAACCGTGGTTTACCAAGGAAGTGGAATCTCTTGTTAAGAGGAAGAAGGAGGCCTATGTGAAGATGAAGTGTGAAGTTTCGGTTGGGGCGATGGATAGTTACAAGGTAGCGAGGAAGGATCTAAAGAGAGAGCTAAGACGAGCAAGGAGGGGACATGAGAAGTATTTGGCAGGAAGGATCAAGGAAAACCCAAAAGCTTTCTATCGGTATGTCAGGAATAAGCGAATGACTAGGGAAAGAGTAGGGCCAGTCAAGGACAGGGATGGGAAATTGTGTGTGGAGTCTGAAGAGATAGGCGAGATACTAAATGAATATTTTTTGTCAGTATTCACTCAGGAAAAAGATAATGTTGTTGGGGAGAATGCTGAGCCCCAGGCTAATAGAATAGATAGCATTGAGGTACGTAGGGAAGAGGTGTTGGCAATTCTGGACAGGCTGAAAATAGATAAGTCCCCGGGACCTGATGGGATTTATCCTAGGATTCTATGGGAGGCCAGGGAAGAGATTGCTGGACCTTTGGCTTTGATTTTTATGTCATCATTGGCTACAGGAATAGTGCCAGAGGACTGGAGGACAGCAAATGTGGTCCCTTTGTTCAAAAAGGGGAGCAGAGACAACCCCGGCAACTATAGGCCGGTGAGCCTCACGTCTGTAGTGGGTAAAGTCTTGGAGGGGATTATAAGAGACAAGATTTATAATCATCTAGATAGGAATAATATGATCAGGGATAGTCAGCATGGCTTTGTGAAGGGTAGGTCATGCCTCACAAACCTTATTGAGTTCTTTGAGAAGGTGACTGAACAGGTAGACGAGGGTAGAGCAGTTGATGTGGTGTATATGGATTTCAGCAAAGCGTTTGATAAGGTTCCCCATGGTAGGCTATTGCAAAAAATACGGAGGCTGGGGATTGAGGGTGATTTAGAGATGTGGATCAGAAATTGGCTAGCTGAAAGAAGACAGAGGGTGGTGGTTGATGGGAAATGTTCAGAATGGAGTACAGTCACAAGTGGAGTACCACAAGGATCTGTTCTGGGGCCGTTGCTGTTTGTCATTTTTATCAATGACCGAGAGGAAGGCGCAGAAGGGTGGGTGAGTAAATTTGCAGACGATACTAAAGTCGGTGGTGTTGTCGATAGTGTGGAAGGATGTAGCAGATTACAGAGGGATATAGATAAGCTGCAGAGCTGGGCCGAGAGGTGGCAAATGGAGTTTAATGTAGAGAAGTGTGAGGTGATTCACTTTGGAAGGAATAACAGGAATGCGGAATATTTGGCTAATGGTAAAGTTCTTGAAAGTGTGGCTGAGCAGAGGGATCTAGGTGTCCATGTACATGACGAATGTGATATAAAATAGTTACTTTAGAGATACTAGTTAATGTAATGTAGAAATAAGCCACTTTGATTTTTGCAGTTAGGGACAAAGGAATTTGGGACCGCATGGAAAAAGCAGGAAGAGGTGTGTCTATAAGAGTGAGGATGCATTGATAGGGGCCAGAGAAAGGGATTGGAAGTGAGCCAATCAGAATGGATTAAACAGGTCAGGAGGGACCTAGGCTGACCTATGTCCGTCGAGTATGTGAAACTTGATACCATTTGAACTGATTTTGCAGAGATTCCTTTGTCTGTTAGTTCAGTCGTTTTCTGGAGTGTAAGAGGCAGGACGTCCTGTTACATTCTGTAAGATGATTAAGCTTGCAAGCTAAATAAATAACTTCTGTTTACGTGCGAATCCGTCTCAACTTTTATTGAGGCCAGACTGACAGAGAAAGAAAATAGGAGATCAACATTTGGTGCCGAAACCCGGGATTTCTCTGGGCGATCCTGTTCCAACTGCGAAATCAGAATTAGACTGATTATGAACAGGAGGACGGGAACAAAGGGCCCTCAATGTAGAAATGGAAAACGACCAGCATTGATTGTTCCCCTCTTCTTATCGTCTGATTAGTCTGGTCACTCGCGGTTGGCACAGAAAGACCGCCTCGACGAAATCACAGGTCAGTCTGGGGATTAGCACTTTAATTGATGGGATTTCATATTGTTGTTTCGGCTTGGGTTAGGGTTTTGGGCTGATGTGACTTTAAATAATAAAGGTTCAGTCTATTATTGGGGTTCAGAGGCTGATGTGACTTTAAATAATAAAGGTTCAGTCTATTATTGGGGTTCAGAGGCTGATGTGACTTTAAATAATAAAGGTTCAGTCTATTATTGGGGTTCAGAGGCTGATGTGACTTTAAATAATAAAGGTTCAGTCTATTATCGGGGTTCAGAGGCTGATGTGACTTTAAATAATAAAGGTTCAGTCTATTATCGGGGTTCAGAGGCTGATGTGACTTAAATAAATGGGGGTTCAGTCCAGTATAACTGTTTTTAAATCTGAAGATGGTTCAACTCTATGTGTGAGTGTTTTAAATATATAGTTGATTAAGCTAAAATTGTCTCCTTGGACTGTAAAGTTCCGAGGTCTAGTTGAGATTGTGAGGTTGAAGCAGAAGTCTCTCAAAGGGTTAACAGCAACAGGCGGAGTTGAAAACAGACAGTGCTTCTCACTCAGGCCTTGAGATAACAGTCTGCAGTGTAATCGGATACCTTTCCTTTGAGTCAGTGAACACCAGCAAAGTTACGTTTTGAATTAATTAAAGGAAACCAGTGGGTTTCTCCACCTCTTTGATAAAAGTTATTATTTTCGAAAGCAATTGATTGAAATTGCCAGAATCTTAAATTTTACTTCCTTGAAATAAGGTTTATCTCATTTTATCTGGAGAGTAATAGAAACTTAAAGAAGATCATGGACACCATTTTAAAAAGTGTCAATCTGAAGATGATAATTGATTTTGCTAATAACAGTATGTATGTAACAGAAAAAAAAACTTGTTAAACGAAAAAATTGTTAAGATAAAGAAATAATTAAGTTGTAAATGTTATACAAGTTTGTGTTAAGCAAATTGTAAATTTAGTTCTGAGTTGAGATCGGAGCTAAGCTTGCAAGTTGCAGTAATTCAATTTGAATTTTCAAACATTTTTAAGTTTAAAAAAAAAAGAGAGCAAATAGAGAAAAGAAGGACACAGATCTTGAATGCGTTGAATAGCACATTTCAGGGGCCCATGAATCTTTCTGTTATCTTAGACCTAAAACCTAGGAAGATTGGTGAGCCATAGGAATGTCTGGGGCGTTTTAATGAAATCTACCGGGGGCAGTCAGGCGATTTGCTGTATCAAAATGGTCAGAATTCCCCTCAATACTGTGCTATGTTAATGCATTGCCTACCACCTTCTGTGGTTACTGCTGTGAAATGTAATAACATGAATTGGACAGAGAACGACCCTTCCCAGATGGCAAGGGCAGTCAGATTTTACTGGAAGGAGGGTGTAGGCCAAGAAGGAGGCTCAGTTACAAAGGTTAAGACTGAGTATGTAATGAAAAAGGATGATCTGCGATCCCAACAAGCGGCAGAAATGGTAGTTTACCAGCAGGAGCTCCAATATAGTGACTTTGGGTGGGTGGATCAGCGAAGAGGAGGATGAGACAACAGTGCTATATTTCTATCACCCCCCAGTGGTGGACGTTAGACATTGAACAGCCACTATCACTGCATCACGTTACCCTGGCCTATGACAGAACTGGACGAAACAGGGAGTTGGAGGACAAATACTGGCCATTACTTGAGACCGAATGGCCAGTCAAGGTTACAGCCACAGTCACGGGAAAAGAAGGTACAGCCGATTTTGTTACAATATCACCACATTTATGGCCACAGTCAGCTTCGGTAAGCCCTCATATTACACGTCAGGTCCATGACCAGTACCATGCCAGGGATATGGGGCGAATGGTCAGCATCTTACCGCAGCTCGTCAGAATAGGTATGAGATATACCTTTTGAACAATCCACGTCTGACATTTAAATACTGTACCACTATCAATCCAGCCTGTTTTCTTAGTGGTCCCCCTGTCCATGAAGACGCACCTGGCCACGACTGTTTAGCCTTGATTCAGGAAACTACCACAATAAGGGGCGATTTGAGTGACATTTCGTCAGAACAACCTGACATGATTATGTGTGGTCAAATATCCCACCGGGGTTTAGTTAATGACCTACTGCAGGCCCTCCTTCTGCCAGCGCAGATTTCCGTTATTAAATGCGCTGCCCACACGAATGGTACAACCCCAGTTGACGTTGGTAATGAACGAGCAGATCGTGCAGCGCGCACAGCCGCACAAATTCAGCAAGTGATGGTGCCTAAAATGTTAAGTCAGACTAAACGATCTACTATGAATGTGTCTGCTTCTGACAAGCCAATGCCAACCATCCAAGACGTCATAAGGTTACAGGAGGACGCTCCTGAGAGTGATAAACAAATGTGGAAACGGTTAGGTTGTACATATGATTCTGTTTCCTCTTTATGGACCACGCCTGCACATCAGGCTTGTATGTCTGATGTGCTGGCTTTATGGGTCATCGAATGTGTACACTTTGCAACTCATTGTGGGGCTCGGGGGACTAGTGATTTGTTGCTGGACACTTGGTGGCACCCTAAAATGCAGGGGTTGGCCCAAAGTATCAGTAATCGGTGTTTGATTTGTCAGCAATATAACACCGGAAAAGGTATCCCTTGTGGGAAGGGGCAAACCCCGTTGCCCAGTGGTCCCTTTGAGACGCTCCAAATGGATTACATTGAGTTGGAAAGGTGTCAATGTTATAAATATGTTTTGGTCATTGTGGATGTGTTCAGCAGATGGGTTGAGGCGTATCCGACTATCTATAGTAAAGCTGCTACTGTGGTTAAAGTCTTGATGAGGGAAATCATTCCCCGGTACGGTATACCAGCTCAGTTAAGTTCTGATAATGGGCCTCATTTTATTGGACAAATTAACAAGGAGTTTTGCTCCCAGTTGGGCTTACGCCAGCAGTTACACTGTGCTTACAGACCACAGGCAGCCGGGGTGGTTGAAAGACACAATCAGACCCTCAAAACTAAATTGGCTAAATTAAGAGCAGACACGGGACTGACATGGCTTAAGTTGCTCCCCGTTGCCCTCTTCCAGCTGCGGGTTACACCTGCGGGACCAGCCCGGCTCTCTCACGCCGAGATTCTCTATGGCAGGCCTCTTAGAACTCTGTGGAGCCTGCAGGTTCCCAGACGGGTTCAGTTTCATCAGATGACTGAGGAAATGACCACCTATGTTCTGGCCCTTACGCAAGTGCTCAAGGAACTCCATGGCCAGGTCCGCGCGGCTCACCAGCCATTGCCCCCAGTACCTAGCTCACTTTCAGTCCAGCCCGGTAGTTATGTAATGGTCAAAAATTGGACTAGGAAGGGGTCGGAGCCGCGATGGGACGGGCCCTTCCAAGTTCTCCTTGCCACCCCCACAGCAGTTAAAGTGGAGGGGCGAAGTGCTTGGGTCCACCTACATCACTGTAAATTGAGCCCATCTCCACTACTGTAAAAGGTCGGATACTAACCTGCCTCCCTTCTCCAGTGCTATTTTACAGGTGTGGAGCATGATGGAGTGGCTACGCATCGTCTGTCTGATATTTGGCCTCACTTCGCTTGGCGTGTTATTGGCGATGGACATGGAAAAGGGGAATATTATGTATCTGTGTAGCCCCAACCAATCTACAAGGATACATCACCTATGCACAGGTGATGTTCTTCACTGCCCCCATATACGAGGACATGGTATCGACTCATGGAAGGTCATCAAAGTTAAGGAGAATGCGGGAGTCATGAAGCAGCTGCACCGGTCCCGGCGATGGGAAGGGAACATTATATGGACATTGCCTTGTTTTTGGAATACATGTAAATTTGATTTTGGATGTGTTAAAAGTGGTACAATAAAGGTAACATCAAGCTGTCAGAAGAGTGTAGGAAGAGACCATGAGAAAGAGAAAGGGACTAGAGAGAGGACGGGGCGTGTGAGAAGGGAAGTACAGCTAGAACGTAGGTTACCGGGAGATACACTTAAGTTAATTAAAGGCCAAACTGAGGAAAACCCGGGTAGTATGAATCTCTTCTACCAGATTTACCACCGTCTGTATGGCCAGGGACGGGTTGTCTGCTACCCAAACCCCGCAGCGGTGTCTCGGTTATTTTCTGTTTCACCGCTTTGGGGCACTCCCCAAACGGTGGTTCATTGTCAGCGTTCCGAGCCATTGCCCGAGCACGTCACTCTTCCTTACGATCCGGATTCAGCACCACCGGCTATTTGCCTTCCCCTCCCTCGGGTTAATTCCCATTCACAGTACGATAGGCTGCGACGGTGGAGGGCGTACATACCTAGCCACTTCACTCCCAATAGGGATTCCCGGTCGTACGAGAATTGCTTCAGCAGTGAAGGATATGGCTGTTTGCTGGTAGAGGTGGACACAAATATAACATGTCTGTTTCCCACCTGTACGGACAGGAGGTGCCATATCACCCAGGCGTCTGGCCAATGCGTTTGTTATAGCACCACTTGCGTTCCATTGAACGCTGGCCTCCAGCTCCTTTGTGGCTGGGCGAATGTCTCTCATATCACTGTCGGGAATAGGGCTTTCCGCATTGCTGGGCGGCCCGAATGGGCATTTCAAAATTGGATAAACTGGGCTACTGGGAGGTCCTTACGCAACCGATATACTGATTGTGATGCTAGTCTCCACACGGAACAAGGATACTACTTTTTATTTAATGGTACGGCGACCAACGTTTTGTCACCCCCATTTCCCCGCCGAATTGCTATAGGGACTCTAGTCCCTACCACAGTCCCCTGCCCTTCGGCGTGGAACCTGCATAATCAGTTAGCACGCCGGGCAGTCTCTGCTGAATTTTGCGAGAACTGGAAAAAACCTCAGGTTCTTGCACCCAACCGGGGCCACTCAGCCGGGTGGGGCATTCTGAGCGTATTGACACTGGGAGGTGTGGGGGGTTCCTTGGCTGTTAGTGATCGGAATTATTTTATTTGCGGCCTTACCCTTTTGGGAAATGAAACCTTGGGAGCCCTCGGGGCAATAACTAAGGAGTTGTCTCAGCTACGGTTGTTTGCAATGCAGAACCGGTATGCTCTTGACTATCTTCTGGCCCGTGAGGGTGGGGTATACGCCATAGTACAGGGCAAGTGTATTATGGGTGTTCAAGACTTGACCGCTAACATCACTAAATTTATGGATCGCATACGGGATCACTTGGACGGGATGCAGGATCCTGGCTCTTGGGGTAACTGGGGATTTGGAGGATGGAAGGACTGGTTGATAAATATGGCCATGTATCTAGTGGTAGCTATCGGCTGCATCTTTGTGGGCCTGGCCATCCTTAAATGTGTGATGGGTAAAATGCGGGGTGCACTGGATCAGATCACCGCCCCAATCACCGAGAAAAAAATTTAACTGTTAAAATCCATGAGGGTGAAGCAGATGAAGGGGGGCTAAGACAGGAATTGGAAATGCAGCGACGAATCTTTTTAGATGAGGAACCGTAGCTATAGATTGGATAGTTCGGTTATCATGGAATGATAAAAGGAGGGAATGACGAATGTGATATAAAATAGTTACTTTAGAGATACTAGTTAATGTAATGTAGAAATAAGCCACTTTGATTTTTGCAGTTAGGGACAAAGGAATTTGGGACCGCATGGAAAAAGCAGGAAGAGGTGTGTCTATAAGAGTGAGGATGCATTGATAGGGGCCAGAGAAAGGGATTGGAAGTGAGCCAATCAGAATGGATTAAACAGGTCAGGAGGGACCTAGGCTGACCTATGTCCGTCGAGTATGTGAAACTTGATACCATTTGAACTGATTTTGCAGAGATTCCTTTGTCTGTTAGTTCAGTCGTTTTCTGGAGTGTAAGAGGCAGGACGTCCTGTTACATTCTGTAAGATGATTAAGCTTGCAAGCTAAATAAATAACTTCTGTTTACGTGCGAATCCGTCTCAACTTTTATTGAGGCCAGACTGACAGAGAAAGAAAATAGGAGATCAACATACATAGATCCCTGAAAGTTGCCACCCAGGTTGATAGGGTTGTGAAGAAGGCCTATGGAGTGTTGGCCTTTATTGGTAGAGGGATTGAGTTCCGGAGTCGGGAGGTCATGTTGCAGCTGTACAGAACTCTGGTACGGCCGCATTTGGAGTATTGCGTACAGTTCTGGTCACCGCATTATAGGAAGGACGTGGAGGCTTTGGAGCGGGTGCAGAGGAGATTTACCAGGATGTTGCCTGGTATGGAGGGAAAATCTTATGAGGAAAGGCTGATGGACTTGAGGTTGTTTTCGTTGGAGAGAAGAAGGTTAAGAGGAGACTTAATAGAGGCATACAAAATGATCAGGGGGTTGGATAGGGTGGACAGTGAGAGCCTTCTCCCGCGGATGGATATGGCTGGAACGAGGGGACATAACTTTAAACTGAGGGGTAATAGATATAGGACAGAGGTCAGAGGTAGGTTCTTTACGCAAAGAGTAGTGAGGCCGTGGAATGCCCTACCTGCTACAGTGGTGAACTCGCCAACATTGAGGGCATTTAAAAGTTTATTGGATAAACATATGGATGATAATGGCATAGTGTAGGTTGGATGGCTTTTGTTTCGGTGCAACATCGTGGGCCGAAGGGCCTGTACTGCGCTGTATTGTTCTATGTTCTATGTTCTATGTTCTATGGATGGCTGGATGGATAGCTGGCTGGAGGGATGGATGGATGGATGGATGGTTGGATGGATTGCAGGATGGATGGATGGATGGACGGATGGCTGGATGGATGGCTGGCTGGAGGGATGGATGGATGGATGGCTGGCTGGATGGATGGATGGCTGCATGGCTGGATGGAGGTGTGGCTGGATGGTTGGCTGGCTAGAGGGATGGATGGATGAATGGATGGTTGGATGGACGGCTGGATGGATGGATGGCTGGATGGATGGCTTGCTGGAGGGATGGATTGATGGATGGATGGCTGGATGGATGGCTGGATGGATGGATGGCTGGATGGATGGCTGGTTGAAGGTATGGATGGTTGGATGGACGGCTGGATGGATGGATGGCTGGATGGATGGCTTGCTGGAGGGATGGATTGATGGATGGATGGCTGGATTGATGGCTGGATGGATGGATGGCTGGATGGATGGCTGAATGGATGGCTGGATGGATGGCTGGCTGGATGGATAGCTGGCTGGAGGGATGGATGGATGAATGGATGGTTGGATGGACGGCTGGATGGATGGATGGCTGGATGGATGGCTTGCTGGAGGGATGGATCGATGGATGGATGGCTGGATGGATGGCTGGATGGAATGGATGGATGGCTGGATGGAGGGATGGAGGGATGGCTGGATGTAGGGTTGGCTAGATGGTTGGCTGGCTGGAGGGATGGATGGATGGCTGGATGGATGGCTGGCTGGAGGGATGGATGGATGGCTGGATGGACGGCTGGATGGACGGCTGGATGGATGGATCGCTGGATGGATGGCTGGCTGGAGGGATGGATTGATGGATGGATGGCTGGATGGATGGCTGGATGGATGGATGGCTGGATGGATGGCTGGCTGGAGGGATGGCTGGATGGATGGATGGATGGAGGGATGGCTGGATGGTTGGCGGGCTAGAGGGATGGATGGATGGATGGCTGGATGGATGGATGGCTGGCTGGAGGGATGCATGGATGGATGGATGGCTGGATGGACGGCTGGTTTGGATGGAAGGCTGGATGGATGGCTGGCTGGAGGGATGGATTGATGGATGGATGACTGGTTGGATGGCTGGATGGATGGATTGCTGGATGGATGGCTGGCTGGAGGGATGGATGAATGGGTGGATGGCTGGGTGGATGGATGGCTGGATGGTTGGCTGGCTGGATGGATGGATGGATGGATGGATGGCTGGATGGATGGATGGCTGGATGGATGGCTGGATGGAGGGTTTGCTGGAAGGATGGCTGGCTGGAGGGATGGATGGATGGCTGGATGGATGGATGGCTTAATGGCTGCCAGCTGGAGGGATGGATGGCTGGATGGATGGCTGGATGGATGGATGGCTGGCTGGAGGTATTGATGGATGGATGATTGGCTGGATGGATGGCTGGATGGAGAGATGGATGAATGGATGGATGGCTGGATGGATGGCTGGATGGAGGGATGGCTGGATGGATGGCTTGCTGGAGGGATGGATGGTTGGCTGGATTGATGGCTGGATGGCTGGATGGCTGGATGGATGGCTTGCTGGAGGGATGGATGGATGGCTGGATGGATGGCTGGATGGATGGCTGGATGGATGGATGGCTGGATGAATGGCTGGCTGGAGGGATGGATGGATGGCTGGATGGATGGCTGGATGGATGGATGGCTGGATGGATGACTCGCTGGCGGGATGGGTGGATGGATGGATGGCTGGATGGATGGCTTAATGGATGGATGGCTGGATGGTTGGATGGATGGATGGCTGGATGGATGGATGGCTGGATGGATGGATGGCTGGATGGCTGGAAGTCTGGATGGATGGATGGCTGGATGGATGGCTGGATGGATGGACGGATGGATGGAAGGATGGCTGGATGGATGGCTGGCTGGAGGGATGGATTGATGGCTGGATGGATGTCTGGATGGAGGAATGGCTGGATGGATGGCTGGCTGGAGGGATGGATGGATGGATGGATGGCTGGATGGATGGCTGGATGGATGGATGGCTGGATGGACGATTAGCTGGAGGGATGGATGGATGGATGGCTGGATGGATGGCTGGCTGGTGGGATGGATGGATGGATGGATGGATGGCTGTATGGATGGCTGGATGGATGGATGGCTGGATGGATGGCTGGCTGGAGTGATGGATGCGTGGATGGTTGGATGGATGGCTAGTTGGATTAATGGCTGGATGGATGGCTGGCTGGAGGGATGGAAGGATGGATGGATGACTGGATGGATGGCTGGTTGGATGGCTGGATGTCTGAATGGCTGGCTGGATGGATGGATGACTGGTTGGCTGGCTCGATGGATGGATGGATGGATGGATGGCTGGATGGATGGCTGGATGGAGGGATTGCTGGATGGATTGCTGGCTGGAGGGATGGATGGATGGCTGGATGGATGGCTGGTTGGATGGATGGCTTAATGGCTGGCTGGCTGGAGGGATGGATGGCTGGATGGATGGCTGGCTGGAGGGATGAATGGATGGATGGAAGGCTGGATGAATGGCTGGCTGGAGGGATGGATGGATGGCTGGATGGATGGCTGGATGGATGGATGGCTGGATGGATGACTCGCTGGCGGGATGGGTGGATGGATGGATGGCTGGATGGATGGCTTAATGGATGGATGGCTGGATGGTTGGATGGATGGATGGCTGGATGGATGGATGGCTGGATGGATGGATGGCTGGATGGCTGGAAGTCTGGATGGATGGATGGCTGGATGGATGGCTGGATGGATGGACGGATGGATGGAAGGATGGCTGGATGGATGGCTGGCTGGAGGGATGGATTGATGGCTGGATGGATGTCTGGATGGAGGAATGGCTGGATGGATGGCTGGCTGGAGGGATGGATGCATGGATGGATGGCTGGATGGATGGCTGGATGGATGGATGGCTGGATGGACGATTAGCTGGAGGGATGGATGGATGGATGGCTGGATGGATGGCTGGCTGGTGGGATGGATGGATGGATGGATGGATGGCTGTATGGATGGCTGGATGGATGGATGGCTGGATGGATGGCTGGCTGGAGTGATGGATGCGTGGATGGTTGGATGGATGGCTAGTTGGATTAATGGCTGGATGGATGGCTGGCTGGAGGGATGGAAGGATGGATGGATGACTGGATGGATGGCTGGTTGGATGGCTGGATGTCTGAATGGCTGGCTGGATGGATGGATGACTGGTTGGCTGGCTCGATGGATGGATGGATGGATGGATGGCTGGATGGATGGCTGGATGGAGGGATTGCTGGATGGATTGCTGGCTGGAGGGATGGATGGATGGCTGGATGGATGGCTGGTTGGATGGATGGCTTAATGGCTGGCTGGCTGGAGGGATGGATGGCTGGATGGATGGCTGGCTGGAGGGATGAATGGATGGATGGAAGGCTGGATGTATGGATGGACGAATGGATGGCTGGATGGATGGCTGGCTGGAGGGATGGATGGATGGAGGGATGGATGGATGGATGGATGGCTGAATGGATGGCTAGATCGATGGATGGCTGTAGGAATGGATGGATGGATGGCTGGATGGATGGCTGGATGGATTGATGGCTGGATGGATGGCTGAATGGATGGCTGGATGGATGGATGGCTGGGTGGATAGCTGGCTGGAGGGATGGATGGATGGATGGATGGCTGGATGGATGACTGGTTGGATGGATGGCTGGATGGATGGCTGGCTGGAGGGATGGATTGATGGATGGATGGCTGGATGGATGGATGGATGGCTGGATGGATGGCTGGCTGGAGGGATGGATGGATGGATGGATGGCTGGATGGAGGGATGGCTGGAGGGATGGATGGATGGATGGATGGCTGGATGGAGGGATGGCTGGATGGATGGCTGGCTGGAGGAATGGATGGATGGATGGATGGCTGGATTGTTGGCTGGATCGATGGATGGCGGAATGGATGGCTGAATGGATGGCTGGATGGATGGATGGCTGGATGGATAGCTGGCTGGAGGGATGGATGGATGGATGGATGGTTGGATGTACGGCTGGATGGGTGGATGGCTGGATGGAGGGATGGATTGATGGATGGATGGCTGGATGGAAGGCTGGATGGATGGATGGCTGGATGGATGGCTGGCTGGAGGGATGGATGGATGGATGGATGGATGGATGGAGGGATGGCTGTATGTAGGGTTGGCTGGATGGTTGGCTGTCTGGACGGATGGATGGCTGGATGGATGGCTGGCTGGAGGGATGGATGGATGGCTGGATGGACGGCTGGATGGATGGATGGCTGTATGGATGGCTGGCTGGAGGGATGGATTGATGGATGGATGGCTGGATGGATGGCTGGATGGATGGATGGCTGGATGGATGGCTGGCTGGAGGGATGGATGGATGGATGGCTGGATGGAGGGATGGCTGGATGGTTGGCTGGCTAGAGGGATGGATGGATGGATGGCTGGATGGACGGCTGGTTTGGATGGATGGCTGGATGGATGGCTGGCTGGAGGGATGGATTGATGGATGGATGACTGGTTGGATGGCTGGATGGATGGATTGCTGGATGGATGGCTGGCTGGAGGGATGGATGAATGGGTGGATAGCTGGATGGAGGGATGTCTGGATGGTTGGCTGGCTGGATGGATGGATGGATGGATGGATGGCTGGATGGATGGCTGGATGGAGGGATTGCTGGATGGATGGCTGGCTGGAGCGATGGATGGATGGCTGGATGGATGGCTGGATGGATGGATGGCTTAATGGCTGGCTGGCTGGAGGGATGGGTGGCTGGATGGATGGCTGGATGGAGAGATGGATGAATGCATGGATGGATGGATGGATGGATGGATGGAAGGATGGATGGATGGATGGATGGATGGATGGATGGATGGATGGATGGATGGATGGCTGGATGGATGGCTGGCTGGAGGGATGGATGGAAGGCTGGCTGGAGGGATGGATGGATGGATGGCTGTATGGATGGCTGGATAGATGGATGGCTGGATGGATGGCTGGCTGGAGGGATGGATGGATGCATGGGTGGCTCGATGGATGGCTGGATGGATGGATTTCCGGATGGATGTCTGTCTGGAGAGATGGCTGGATGGATGGATGGCTGGATGGATGGCTGGCTGGAGGGATGGATGGATGGAGGGATGGATGGATGGATGGCTGAATGGATGGCTAGATCGATGGATGGCTGTAGGAATGGATGGATGGATGGCTGGATGGATGGCTGGATGGATTGATGGCTGGATGGATGGCTGAATGGATGGCTGGATGGATGGATGGTTGGGTGGATAGCTGGCTGGAGGGATGGATGGATGGATGGATGGCTGGATGGATGACTGGTTGGATGGATGGCTGGATGGATGGCTGGCTGGAGGGATGGATTGATGGATGGATGGCTGGATGGGTGGCTGGATGGATGGATGGCTGGATGGATGGCTGGCTGGAGGGATGGATGGATGGATGGCTGGATGGAGGGATGGCTGGATGGATGGCTGGCTGGAGGAATGGTTGGATGGATGGATGGCTGGATTTTTGTCTGGATCGATGGATGGCGGAATGGATGGCTGAATGGATGGCTGGATGGATGGCTGGATGGATAGCTGGCTGGAGGGATGGATGGATGGATGGATGGTTGGATGTACGGCTGGATGGATGGATGGCTGGATGGAGGGATGGATTGATGGATGGATGGCTGGATGGATGGCTGGATGGATGGATGGCTGGATGGATGGCTGGCTGGAGGGATGGATGGATGGATGGATGGATGGATGGAGGGATGGCTGGATGTAGGGTTGGCTCGATGGTTGGCTGGCTGGACGGATGGGTGGATGGATGGATGGCTGGATGGATGGCTGGCTGGAGGGATGGATGGATGGCTGGATGGACGGCTGGATGGATGGATGCTGTATGGATGGCTGGCTGGAGGGATGGATTGATGGATGTATGGCTGGATGGATGGCTGGATGAATGGATGGCTGGATGGATGGCTCGCTGGAGGGATGGATGGATGGATGGCTGGATGGAGGGATGGCTGGATGGTTGGCTGGCTAGAGGGATGGATGGATGGATGGCTGGATGGACGGCTGGTTTGGATGGATGGCTGGGTGGATGGCTGGCTGGAGGGATGGATTGATGGATGGATGACTGGTTGGATGGCTGGATGGATGGATTGCTGGATGGATGGCTGGCTGGAGGGATGGATGAATGGGTGGATGGCAGGATGGAGTGATGGCTGGATGGTTGGCTGGCTGGATGGATGGATGGATGGATGGCTGGATGGATGGCTGGATGGAGGGATTGCTGGATGGATGGTTGGCTGGAGCGATGGATGGATGGCTGGATGGATGGCTGGATGGATGGATGGCTTAATGGCTGGCTGGCTGGAGGGATGGGTGGCTGGATGGATGGCTGGATGGATGGAAGGATGGATGGATGGATGGCTGGCTGGAGGTATGGTTTAATGGATGACTGGCTGGATGGATGGCTGGATGGAGAGATGGTGAATGCATGGATGCCTGGATGGATGGCTGGATGGAGGGATGGCTGGATGGATGGTTGGCTGGATTGATGGCTGGATGGCTGGATGGATGGCTTGCTGGAGGGATGGATGGATGGATGGATGGATGGCTGGATGGATGGCTGGATGGATGGATGACTGGATGAATGGCTGGCTGGAGGGATGGATGGATGGCTGGATGGATGGCTGGATGGATGGATGGCTGGATGGATGGCTCGCTGGCGGGATGGATGGATGGCTTAATGGATGGATGGCTGGATGGATGGCTGGATGGTTGGATGGATGGATGGCTGGATGGATGGATGGCTGGATGGAAGAATGGCTGGATGGCTGGAAGTCTGGATGGATTGATGGCTGGATGGATGGCTGGATGGATGGACGGATGGATGGAGGGATGGCTGGATGGATGGCTGGCTTAATGGCTGGCTGGCTGGAGGGATGGGTGGCTGGATGGATGGCTAGATGGATGGAAGGATGGATGGATGGATGGCTGGCTGGAGGTATGGATGGATGGATGATTGGCTGGATGGATGGCTGGATGGAGAGATGGATGAATGCATGGATGGCTGGATGGATGGCTGGATGGAGGGATGGCTGGATGGAGGGTTGGCTGGATTGATGGCTGGATGGCTGGATGGCTGGATGGATGGCTTGCTGGAGGGATGGATGGATGGATGGATGGATGGCTGGATGGATGGCTGGATGGATGGATGGCTGGATGGATGGCTTAATGGATGGATGGCTGGATGGATGGCTGGATGGTTGGATGGATGGATGGCTGGATGGATGGATGGCTAGATCGATGGATGGCTGTAGGAATGGATGGATGGATGGCTGGATGGATGGCTGGATGGATTGATGGCTGGATGGATGGCTGAATGGATGGCTGGGTGGATGGATGGCTGGGTGGATAGCTGGCTGGAGGGATGGATGGATGGATGGATGGCTGGATGGATGACTGGTTGGATGGATGGCTGGATGGATGGCTGGCTGGAGGGATGGATTGATGGATGGATGGCTGGATGGATGGATGGCTGGATGGATGGCTGGCTGGAGGGATGGATGGATGGATGGATGGCTGGATGGAGGGATGGCTGGAGGGATGGATGGATGGATGGATGGCTGGATGGAGGGATGGCTGGATGGATGGCTGGCTGGAGGAATGGATGGATGGATGGATGGCTGGATTGTTGGCTGGATCGATGGATGGCGGAATGGATGGCTGAATGGATGGCTGGATGGATGGATGGCTGGATGGATAGCTGGCTGGAGGGATGGATGGATGGATGGATGGTTGGATGTACGGCTGGATGGGTGGATGGCTGGATGGAGGGATGGATTGATGGATGGATGGCTGGATGGAAGGCTGGATGGATGGATGGCTGGATGGATGGCTGGCTGGAGGGATGGATGGATGGATGGATGGATGGATGGAGGGATGGCTGTATGTAGGGTTGGCTGGATGGTTGGCTGGCTGGACGGATGGATGGCTGGATGGATGGCTGGCTGGAGGGATGGATGGATGGCTGGATGGACGGCTGGATGGATGGATGGCTGTATGGATGGCTGGCTGGAGGGATGGATTGATGGATGGATGGCTGGATGGATGGCTGGATGGATGGATGGCTGGATGGATGGCTGGCTGGAGGGATGGATGGATGGATGGCTGGATGGAGGGATGGCTGGATGGTTGGCTGGCTAGAGGGATGGATGGATGGATGGATGGCTGGATGGACGGCTGGTTTGGATGGATGGCTGGATGGATGGCTGGCTGGAGGGATGGATTGATGGATGGATGACTGGTTGGATGGCTGGATGGATGGATTGCTGGATGGATGGCTGGCTGGAGGGATGGATGAATGGGTGGATAGCTGGATGGAGGGATGTCTGGATGGTTGGCTGGCTGGATGGATGGATGGATGGATGGATGGCTGGATGGATGGCTGGATGGAGGGATTGCTGGATGGATGGCTGGCTGGAGCGATGGATGGATGGCTGGATGGATGGCTGGATGGATGGATGGCTTAATGGCTGGCTGGCTGGAGGGATGGGTGGCTGGATGGATGGCTGGATGGAGAGATGGATGAATGCATGGATGGATGGATGGATGGATGGATGGAAGGATGGATGGATGGATGGATGGATGGATGGATGGATGGATGGATGGATGGCTGGATGGATGGCTGGCTGGAGGGATGGATGGAAGGCTGGCTGGAGGGATGGATGGATGGATGGCTGTATGGATGGCTGGATAGATGGATGGCTGGATGGATGGCTGGCTGGAGGGATGGATGGATGCATGGGTGGCTCGATGGATGGCTGGATGGATGGATTTCCGGATGGATGTCTGTCTGGAGAGATGGCTGGATGGATGGATGGCTGGATGGATGGCTGGCTGGAGGGATGGATGGATGGAGGGATGGATGGATGGATGGCTGAATGGATGGCTAGATCGATGGATGGCTGTAGGAATGGATGGATGGATGGCTGGATGGATGGCTGGATGGATTGATGGCTGGATGGATGGCTGAATGGATGGCTGGATGGATGGATGGTTGGGTGGATAGCTGGCTGGAGGGATGGATGGATGGATGGATGGCTGGATGGATGACTGGTTGGATGGATGGCTGGATGGATGGCTGGCTGGAGGGATGGATTGATGGATGGATGGCTGGATGGGTGGCTGGATGGATGGATGGCTGGATGGATGGCTGGCTGGAGGGATGGATGGATGGATGGCTGGATGGAGGGATGGCTGGATGGATGGCTGGCTGGAGGAATGGTTGGATGGATGGATGGCTGGATTTTTGTCTGGATCGATGGATGGCGGAATGGATGGCTGAATGGATGGCTGGATGGATGGCTGGATGGATAGCTGGCTGGAGGGATGGATGGATGGATGGATGGTTGGATGTACGGCTGGATGGATGGATGGCTGGATGGAGGGATGGATTGATGGATGGATGGCTGGATGGATGGCTGGATGGATGGCTGGCTGGAGGGATGGATGGATGGATGGATGGATGGATGGAGGGATGGCTGGATGTAGGGTTGGCTCGATGGTTGGCTGGCTGGACGGATGGGTGGATGGATGGATGGCTGGATGGATGGCTGGCTGGAGGGATGGATGGATGGCTGGATGGACGGCTGGATGGATGGATGCTGTATGGATGGCTGGCTGGAGGGATGGATTGATGGATGTATGGCTGGATGGATGGCTGGATGAATGGATGGCTGGATGGATGGCTCGCTGGAGGGATGGATGGATGGATGGCTGGATGGAGGGATGGCTGGATGGTTGGCTGGCTAGAGGGATGGATGGATGGATGGATGGCTGGATGGACGGCTGGTTTGGATGGATGGCTGGGTGGATGGCTGGCTGGAGGGATGGATTGATGGATGGATGACTGGTTGGATGGCTGGATGGATGGATTGCTGGATGGATGGCTGGCTGGAGGGATGGATGAATGGGTGGATGGCAGGATGGAGTGATGGCTGGATGGTTGGCTGGCTGGATGGATGGATGGATGGATGGATGGCTGGATGGATGGCTGGATGGAGGGATTGCTGGATGGATGGCTGGCTGGAGCGATGGATGGATGGCTGGATGGATGGCTGGATGGATGGATGGCTTAATGGCTGGCTGGCTGGAGGGATGGGTGGCTGGATGGATGGCTGGATGGATGGAAGGATGGATGGATGGATGGCTGGCTGGAGGTATGGTTTAATGGATGACTGGCTGGATGGATGGCTGGATGGAGAGATGGTGAATGCATGGATGCCTGGATGGATGGCTGGATGGAGGGATGGCTGGATGGATGGTTGGCTGGATTGATGGCTGGATGGCTGGATGGATGGCTGGATGACTGGATGAATGGCTGGCTGGAGGGATGGATGGATGGCTGGATGGATGGCTGGATGGATGGATGGCTGGATGGATGGCTCGCTGGCGGGATGGATGGATGGCTGGATGGATGGCTTAATGGATGGATGGCTGGATGGATGGCTGGATGGTTGGATGGATGGATGGCTGGATGGATGGATGGCTGGATGGAAGAATGGCTGGATGGCTGGAAGTCTGGATGGATTGATGGCTGGATGGATGGCTGGATGGATGGACGGATGGATGGAGGGATGGCTGGATGGATGGCTGGCTTAATGGCTGGCTGGCTGGAGGGATGGGTGGCTGGATGGATGGCTAGATGGATGGAAGGATGGATGGATGGATGGCTGGCTGGAGGTATGGATGGATGGATGATTGGCTGGATGGATGGCTGGATGGAGAGATGGATGAATGCATGGATGGCTGGATGGATGGCTGGATGGAGGGATGGCTGGATGGAGGGTTGGCTGGATTGATGGCTGGATGGCTGGATGGCTGGATGGATGGCTTGCTGGAGGGATGGATGGATGGATGGATGGCTGGATGGATGGCTGGATGGATGGATGGCTGGATGGATGGCTTAATGGATGGATGGCTGGATGGATGGCTGGATGGTTGGATGGATGGATGGCTGGATGGATGGATGGCTGGATGGATGGATGGCTGGATGGCTGGAAGTCTGGATTGATTGATGGCTGGATGGATGGCTGGATGGATGGACGGATGGATGGAGGGATGGCTGGATGGATGGCTGGCTGGAGGGATGGATGGATGGCTGGATGGATGGCTGGATGGATGGATGGCTGGATGGCTGGAAGTCTGGATTGATTGATGGCTGGATGGATGGCTGGATGGATGGACGGATGGATGGAGGGATGGCTGGATGGATGGCTGGCTGGAGAGATGGATGGATGGATGGATGGCTGGATGGATGGCTGGATGGATGGATGGCTGGATGGACGATTGGCTGGAGGGATGGATGGATGGATGGCTGGATGGATGGCTGGCTGGAGGGATGGATGGATGGATGGATGGATGGCTGTATGGATGGCTGTATGGATAGATCGCTGGATGGATGGCTGGCTGGAGTGATGGATGCGTGGATGGTTGGATGGATGGCTAGTTGGATTGATGGCTGGATGGATGGCTGGCTGGAGGGATGGAAGGATGGATGGATGGCTGGATGGATGTCTGGATGTCTTGATGGCTGGCTGGATGGATGGATGACTGGTTGGCTGGATGTATGGATGGATGGATGGCTGGATGGATGCCTGGATGGATGG
The DNA here is from genome assembly GCF_047496885.1 of Scyliorhinus torazame. Lineage (NCBI taxonomy): Eukaryota > Metazoa > Chordata > Chondrichthyes > Carcharhiniformes > Scyliorhinidae > Scyliorhinus > Scyliorhinus torazame. Next base: position 40,737 of record NW_027308016.1, on the reverse strand, counting down.
ATGGATGAATGGATGGATGGCTGGATGGATGGATGGATGGATGGCTGGATGGATGGCTGGATGGATGGCTGGATGGATGGCTAGATGGATGGATGGATGGATGGATGGATGGATGGATGGATGGATGGATGGATGGATGGATGGATGGATGGCTGGATGGATGGCTGGCTGGAGGGATGGATGGATGCATGGGTGGCTGGATGGATGGCTGGATGGATGGATTTCCGGATGGATGGCTGTCTGGAGAGATGGCTGGATGGATGGATGGCTGGATGGATGGCTGGCTGGAGGGATGGATGGATGGAGGGATGGATGGATGGATGGATGGCTGAATGGATGGCTAGATCGATGGATGGCTGTAGGAATGAATGGATGGATGGCTGGATGGATGGCTGGATGGATTGATGGCTGGATGGATGGCTGAATGGATGGCTGGATGGAGGGATGGCTGGATGGATGGCTGGCTGGAGGAATGGTTGGATGGATGGATGGCTGGATTTTTGTCTGGATCGATGGATGGCGGAATGGATGGCTGAATGGATGGCTGGATGGATGGCTGGATGGATAGCTGGCTGGAGGGATGGATGGATGGATGGATGGTTGGATGTACGGCTGGATGGATGGATGGAGGGATGGATTGATGGATGGATGGCTGGATGGATGGCTGGATGGATGGATGGCTGGATGGATGGCTGGCTGGAGGGATGGATGGATGGATGGATGGATGGATGGAGGGATGGCTGGATGTAGGGTTGGCTCGATGGTTGGCTGGCTGGAAGGATGGGTGGATGGATGGATGGCTGGATGGATGGCTGGCTGGAGGGATGGATGGATGCCTGGATGGACGGCTGGATGGATGGCTGAATGGATGGCTAGATCGATGGATGGCTGTAGGAATGGATGGATGGATGGCTGGATGGATGGCTGGATGGATTGATGGCTGGATGGATGGCTGAATGGATGGCTGGATGGATGGATGGCTGGGTGGATAGCTGGCTGGAGGGATGGATGGATGGATGGATGGCTGGATGGATGACTGGTTGGATGGATGGCTGGATGGATGGCTGGCTGGAGGGATGGATTGATGGATGGATGGCTGGATGGGTGGCTGGATGGATGGATGGCTGGATGGATGGCTGGCTGGAGGGATGGATGAATGGATGGATGGCTGGATGGAGGGATGTCTGGATGGATGGCTGGCTGGAGGAATGGATGGATGGATGGATGGCTGGATTGTTGGCTGGATCGATGGATGGCGGAATGGATGGCTGAATGGATGGCTGGATGGATGGATGGCTGGATGGATAGCTGGCTGGAGGGATGGATGGATGGATGGATGGTTGGATGTACGGCTGGATGGGTGGATGGCTGGATGGAGGGATGGATTGATGGATGGATGGCTGGATGGAAGGCTGGATGGATGGATGGCTGGATGGATGGCTGGCTGGAGGGATGGATGGATGGAGGGATGGATGGATGGAGGGATGGCTGTATGTAGGGTTGGCTGGATGGTTGGCTGGCTGGACGGATGGGCGGATGGATGGATGGCTGGCTGGAGGGATGGATGGATGGCTGGATGGACGGCTGGATGGATGGATGGCTGTATGGATGGCTGGCTGGAGGGATGGATTGATGGATGGATGGCTGGATGGATGGATGGCTGGATGGATGGCTGGCTGGCTGGAGGGATGGATGGATGGATGGGTGGATGGAGGGATGGCTGGATGGTTGGCTGGCTAGAGGGATGGATGGATGGATGGATGGCTGGATGGACGGCTGGTTTGGATGGATGGCTGGATGGATGGCTGGCTGGAGGGATGGATTGATGGATGGATGACTGGTTGGATGGCTGGATGGATGGATTGCTGGATGGATGGCTGGCTGGAGGGATGGATGAATGGGTGGATAGCTGGATGGAGGGATGTCTGGATGGTTGGCTGGCTGGATGGGTGGATGGATGGATGGATGGCTGGATGGATGGCTGGATGGAGGGATTGCTGGATGGTTGGCTGGCTGGAGCGATGGATGGATGGCTGGATGGATGGCTGGATGGATGGATGGCTTAATGGCTGGCTGGCTGGAGGGATGGGTGGCTGGATGGATGGCTGGATGGATGGAAGGATGGATGGAAGGATGGCTGGCTGGAGGTATGGATGGATGGATGATTGGCTGGATGGATGGCTGGATGGAGAGATGGATGAATGCATGGATGGCTGGATGGATGGCTGGATGGAGGGATGGCTGGATGGATGGTTGGCTGGATTGATGGCTGGATGGCTGGATGGCTGGATGGATGGCTTGCTGGAGGGATGGATGGATGGATGGATGGCTGGATGGATGGCTGGATGGATGGATGGCTGGATGAATGGCTGGCTGGAGGGATGGATGGATGGCTGGATGGATGGCTGGATGGATGGATGGCTGGATGGATGACTCGCTGGCGGGATGGATGGATGGATGGATGGCTGGATGGATGGCTTAATGGATGGATGGCTGGATGGATGGCTGGATGGTTGGATGGATGGATGGCTGGATGGATGGATGGCTGGATGGATGGATGGCTGGATGGCTGGAAGTCTGGATGGATTGATGGCTGGATGGATGGCTGGATGGAGGGATGGATGGATGGCTGGATGGATGTCTGGATGGAGGAATGGCTGGATGGATGGCTGGCTGGAGAGATGGATGGATGGATGGATGGCTGGATGGATGGCTGGATGGATGGATGGCTGGATGGACGATTGGCTGGAGGGATGGATGGATGGATGGCTGGATGGATGGCTGGCTGGAGGGATGGATGGATGGATGGATGGATGGATGGCTGGATGGATAGATCGCTGGATGGATGGCTGGCTGGAGTGATGGATGCGTGGATGGTTGGATGGATGGCTAGTTGGATTGATGGCTGGATGGATGGCTGGCTGGAGGGATGGAAGGATGGATGGATGGCAGGGTGGATGGCTGGATGGATGGCTGGATGTCTTGATGGCTGGCTGGATGGATGGATGACTGGTTGGCTGGATGTATGGATGGATGGCTGGATGGATGTCTGGATGGATGGATGGATGAATGGATGGATGGCTGGATGGATGGATGGATGGATGGCTGGATGGATGGCTGGATGGATGGCTGGATGGATGGCTGGATGGATGGCTGGATGGATGGCTGGATGGATGGATGGATGGATGGATGGATGGATGGATGGATGGATGGATGGATGGCTGGATGGATGGCTGGCTGGAGGGATGGATGGAAGGCTGGCTGGAGGGATGGATGGATGGATGGCTGTATGGATGGCTTGATAGATGGATGGCTGGATGGATGGCTGGCTGGAGGGATGGATGGATGCATGGGTGGCTGGATGGATGGCTGGATGGATGGATTTCCGGATGGATGTCTGTCTGGAGAGATGGCTGGATGGATGGATGGCTGGATGGATGGCTGGCTGGAGGGATGGATGGATGGAGGGATGGATGGATGGATGGCTGAATGGATGGCTAGATCGATGGATGGCTGTAGGAATGGATGGATGGATGGCTGGATGGATGGCTGGATGGATTGATGGCTGGATGGATGGCTGAATGGATGGCTGAATGGATGGATGGTTGGGTGGATAGCTGGCTGGAGGGATGGATGGATGGATGGATGGCTGGATGGATGACTGGTTGGATGGATGGCTGGATGGATGGCTGGCTGGAGGGATGGATTGATGGATGGATGGCTGGATGGGTGGCTGGATGGATGGATGGCTGGATGGATGGCTGGCTGGAGGGATGGATGGATGGATGGATGGATGGAGGGATGGCTGGATGGATGGCTGGCTGGAGGAATGGTTGGATGGATGGATGGCTGGATTTTTGTCTGGATCGATGGATGGCGGAATGGATGGCTGAATGGATGGCTGGATGGATGGCTGGATGGATAGCTGGCTGGAGGGATGGATGGATGGATGGATGGTTGGATGTACGGCTGGATGGATGGATGGCTGGATGGAGGGATGGATTGATGGATGGATGGCTGGATGGATGGCTGGATGGATGGATGGCTGGATGGATGGCTGGCTGGAGGGATGGATGGATGGATGGATGGATGGATGGAGGGATGGCTGGATGTAGGGTTGGCTCAATGGTTGGCTGGCTGGACGGATGGGTGGATGGATGGATGGCTGGATGGATGGCTGGCTGGAGGGATGGATGGATGGCTGGATGGACGGCTGGATGGATGGATGGCTGTATGGATGGCTGGCTGGAGGGATGGATTGATGGATGTATGGCTGGATGGATGGCTGGATGGATGGATGGCTGGATGGATGGCTCGCTGGAGGGATGGATGGATGGATGGCTGGATGGAGGGATGGCTGGATGGTTGGCTGGCTAGAGGGATGGATGGATGGATGGATGGCTGGATGGACGGCTGGTTTGGATGGATGGCTGGGTGGATGGCTGGATGGATGGATTGCTGGATGGATGGCTGGCTGGAGGGATGGATGAATGGGTGGATGGCTGGATGGAGTGATGGCTGGATGGTTGGCTGGCTGGATGGATGGATGGATGGATGGATGGCTGGATGGATGGCTGGATGGACGGCTGGTTTGGATGGATGGCTGGGTGGATGGCTGGTTGGAGGGATGGATTGATGGATGGATGACTGGTTGGATGGCTGGATGGATGGATTGCTGGATGGATGGCTGGCTGGAGGGATGGATGAATGGGTGGATGGCTGGATGGAGTGATGGCTGGATGGTTGGCTGGCTGGATGGATGGATGGATGGATGGATGGCTGGATGGATGGCTGGATGGAGGGATTGCTGGATGGATGGCTGGCTGGAGCGATGGATGGATGGCTGGATGGATGGCTGGATGAATGGATGGCTTAATCGCTGGCTGGCTGGAGGGATGGGTGGCTGGATGGATGGCTGGATGGATGGAAGGATGGATGGATGGATGGCTGGCTGGAGGTATGGATGGATGGATTACTGGCTGGATGGATGGCTGGATGATGAGATGGATGAATGCATGGATGGCTGGATGGATGGCTGGATGGAGGGATGGCTGGATGGATGGTTGGCTGGATTGATGGCTGGATGGCTGGATGGATGGCTTGCTGGAGGGATGGATGGATGGATGGATGGATGGCTGGATGGATGGCTGGATGGATGGATGGCTGGATGAATGGCTGGCTGGAGGGATGGATGGATGGCTGGATGGATGGCTGGATGGATGGATGGCTGGATGGATGGCTCGCTGGCGGGATGGATGGATGGATGGATGGCTGGATGGATGGCTTAATGGATGGATGGCTGGATGGATGGCTGGCTGGAGAGATGGATGGATGGATGGATGGCTGGATGGATGGCTGGATGGATGGATGGCTGGATGGACGATTGGCTGGAGGGATGGATGGATGGATGGCTGGATGGATGGCTGGCTGGAGGGATGGATGGATGGATGGATGGATGGCTGTATGGATGGCTGGATGGATAGATCGCTGGATGGATGGCTGGCTGGAGTGATGGATGCGTGGATGGTTGGATGGATGGCTGGATGGATGGCTGGATGGATGGCTGGATGTCTTGATGGCTGGCTGGATGGATGGATGACTGGTTGGCTGGATGTATGGATGGATGGCTGGATGGATGGCTGGATGGATGGATGGATGAATGGATGGATGGCTGGATGGATGGATGGATGGATGGCTGGATGGATGGATGGATGGATGGATGGATGGCTGGATGGATGGATGGATGGATGGATGGATGGATGGATGGCTGGATGGATGGCTGGCTGGAGGGATGGATGGAAGGCTGGCTGGAGGGATGGATGGATGGATGGCTGGATGGATGGCTGGATAGATGGATGGCTGGATGGATGGCTGGCTGGAGCGATGGATGGATGCATGGGTGGCTGGATGGATGGATTTCCGGATGGATGGCTGTCTGGAGAGATGGCTGGATGGATGGATGGCTGGATGGATGGCTGGCTGGAGGGATGGCTGGATGGAGGGATGGATGGATGGATGGATGGCTGAATGGATGGCTAGATCGATGGATGGCTGTAGGAATGGATGGATGGATGGCTGGATGGATGGCTGGATGGATGGATGGCTGGATGGATGGCTGAATGGATGGCTGGATGGATGGATGGTTGGGTGGATAGCTGGCTGGAGGGATGGATGGATGGATGGATGGCTGGATGGATGAATGGTTGGATGGATGGCTGGATGGATGGCTGGCTGGAGGTATGGATTGATGGATGGATGGCTGGATGGGTGGCTGGATGGATGGATGGCTGGATGGATGGCTGGCTGGAGGGATGGATGGATGGATGGCTGGATGGAGGGATGGCTGGATGGATGGCTGGCTGGAGGAATGGTTGGATGGATGGATGGCTGGATTTTTGTCTGGATCGATGGATGGCGGAATGGATGGCTGAATGGATGGCTGGATGGATGGCTGGATGGATAGCTGGCTGGAGGGATGGATGGATGGATGGATGGTTGGATGTACGGCTGGATGGATGGATGGCTGGATGGAGGGATGGATTGATGGATGGATGGCTGGATGGATGGCTGGCTGGAGGGATGGATGGATGGATGGATGGATGGCTGGATGTAGGGTTGGCTCGATGGTTGGCTGGCTGGAAGGATGGGTGTATGGATGGATGGCTGGATGGATGGCTGGCTGGAGGGAGGGATGGATGGCTGGATGGACGGCTGGATGGATGGATGGCTGTTTGGATGGCTGGCTGGAGGGATGGATTGATGGATGGATGGCTGGATGGATGGCTGGAAGGATGGATGGCTGGATGGATGGCTGGCTGGAGGGATGGATGGATGGATGGCTGGATGGAGGGATGGCTGGATGGTTGGCTGGCTAGAGGGATGGATGGATGGATGGATGGCTGGATGGACGGCTGGTTTGGATGGATGGCTGGGTGGATGGCTGGGTGGATGGCTGGCTGGAGGGATGGATTGATGGATGGATGACTGGTTGGATGGCTGGATGGATGGATTGCTGGATGGATGGAGGGATAGCTGGATGTAGGGTTGGCTCGATGGTTGGCTGGCTGGACGGATGGATGGATGGATGGATGGCTGGATGGATGGCTGGCTGGAGGGATGGATGGATGGCTGGATGGACGGCTGGATGGATAGATGGCTGTATGGATGGCTGGCTGGATGGATGGATTGATGGATGGATGGCTGGATGGATGGCTTGATGGATGGATGGCTGGATGGATGGCTGGCTGGAGGGATGGATGGATGGATGGCTGGATGGAGGGATGGCTGGATGGTTGGCTGGCTACAGGGGTGGATGGATGGATGGATGGCTGGATGGACGGCTGGTTTGGATGGATGGCTGGCTGGAGGGATGGATTGATGGATGGATGACTGGTTGGATGGCTGGATGGATGGATTGCTGGATGGATGGCTGGCTGGAGGGATGGATGAATGGGTGGATGGCTGGATGGAGGGATGGCTGGATGGTTGGCTGGCTGGATGGATGGATGGATTGATGGATGGCTGGATGGATGGCTGGATGGAGGGATTGCTGGATGGATGGCTGCCTGGAGCGATGGATGGATGGCTGGATGGATGGCTGGATGGATGGATGGCTTAATGGCTGGCTGGCTGGAGGAATGGGTGGCTGGATGGATGGCTGGATGGATGGAAGGATGGATGGATGGATGGCTGGCTGGAGGTATGGATGGATGGATGACTGGCTGGATGGATGGCTGGATGGAGAGATGGATGAATGCATGGATGGCTGGATGGATGGCTCGATGGAGGGATGGCTGAATGGATGGTTGGCTGGATTGATGGCTGGATGGCTGGATGGATGGCTTGCTGGAGGGATGGATGGATGGATGGATGGATGGCTGGATGGATGGCTGGATGGATGGATGGCTGGATGAATGGCTGGCTGGAGGGATGGATGGATGGCTGGATGGATGGCTGGATGGATGGATGGCTGGATGGATGACTCGCTGGCGGGATGGATGGATGGATGGATGGCTGGATGGATGGCTTAATGGATGGATGGCTGGATGGATGGCTGGATGGTTGGATGGATGGATGGCTGGATGGATGGATGGCTGGATGGATGGATGGCTGGATGGCTGGATGGCTGGATGTCTGGATGGATTGATGGCTGGATGGATGGCTGGATGGATGGACGGATGGATGGAGGGATGGCTGGATGGATGGCTGGCTGGAGGGATGGATGGATGGCTGGTTGGATGTCTGGATGGAGGAATGGCTGGATGGATGGCTGGCTGGAGAGATGGATGGATGGATGGATGGCTGGATGGATGGCTGGATGGATGGATGGCTGGATGGACGATTGGCTGGAGGGATGGATGGATGGATGGCTGGATGAATGGCTGGCTGGAGGGATGGATGGATGGATGGATGGATGGCTGTATGGATGGCTGGATGGATAGATGGCTGGATGGATGGCTGGCTGGAGTGATGGATGCGTGGATGGATTGATGGATGTCTAGTTGGATTGATGGCTGGATGGATGGCTGGCTGGAGGGATGGAAGGATGGATGGATGGCTGGATGGATGGCTGGATGGATGGCTGGATGTCTTGATGGCTGGCTGGATGGATGGATGACTGGTTGGCTGGATGTATGGATGGATGGCTGGATGGATGGCTGGATGGATGGATGGATGGATGAATGGATGGATGGCTGGATGGATGGATGGATGGATGGATGGATGGATGGCTGGATGGATGGATGAATGGATGGATGGATGGATGGATGGATGGATGGATGGATGGATGGATGGATGGAGGGATGGAGGGATGGATGGATGGATGGATGGATGGATGGATGGATGGATGGCTGGATGGATGGCTGGCTGGAGGGATGGATGGAAGGCTGGCTGGAGGGATGGATGGATGGCTGGATGGATGGCTGGATAGATTGATGGCTGAATGGATGGCTGGCTGGAGGGATGGATGGATGCATGGGTGGCTGGGTGGATGGCTGGATGGATGGATTTCCGGATGGATGGCTGTCTGGAGAGATGGCTGGATGGATGGATGGCTGGATGGATGGCTGGCTGGAGGGATGGATGGATGGATGGATGGCTGGATGGATGGCTGGATGGATGGATGTCTGGATGGATGGCTTGCTGGAGGAATGGATGGGTGGCTGGATGGCTGGCTGGATGGATGGCTGGATGGATTGCTGGCTGGAGGAATGGATGGATTAATGGATGGCTGGACGGATGGCTGGATGGATGGAAGGCTGGATGGATGGCTGGCTGGAGTAATGGATGGATGGATGGCTGAATGGATGGCTAGATCGATGGATGGCTGGATGGATGGCTGGCTGGAGAGATGGAGTCATGGATGGATGGCTGGATGGAAGGATGGCTGGATGCATGGCTGGCTGGAGGGATGGATTGAATGATGGATGGCTGGATGGCTGGCTGGATGGATGGCTGGCTGGAGCGATGGATGGATGGATGGATGCCAGGATGGATGGCTGGAAGGATGGATGGCTGGATGGATGGCTGGCTGGAGGGATGGATGGATGGATGGAAGGCTGGATGGATGGATGGACGAATGGATGGCTGGATGGATGGCTGGCTGGAGGGATGGATGGATGGAGGGATGGATGGATGGATGGATGGCTGAATGGATGGCTAGATCGATGGATGGCTGTAGGAATGGATGGATGGATGGCTGGATGGATGGCTGGATGGATTGATGGCTGGATGGATGGCTGAATGGATGGCTGGATGGATGGGTGGCTGGGTGGATAGCTGGCTGGAGGGATGGATGGATGGATGGATGGCTGGATGGATGGCTGGATGGATGGGTGGATGGCTGGATGGAGGGATAGCTGAATGGTTGGCTGGCTGGATGGATGGATGGATGGATGGATGGCTGAATGGATGGCTGGATGGAGGGATTGCTGGATTGATGGCTGGCTGGAGGGATGGACTGATGGCTGGATGGATGGCTGGATGGATGGATGGCTTAATGGCTGGCTGGCTGGAGGGATGGATGGCTGGATGGATGGCTGGATGGATGGATGGATGGATGGATGGATGGCTGGCTGGAGGTATGGATGGATGGATGATTGGCTGGATGGATGGCTGGATGGAGAGATGGATGAATGCATGGATGGCTGGATGGATGGCTGGATGGAGGGATGGCTGGTTGGCTGGATTGATGGCTGGATGGCTGGATGGCTGGATGGATGGCTTGCTGGAGGGATGGATGGATGGATGGATGGATGGCTGGATGGATGGATGGATGGATGGCTGGATGGATGGCTGGATGGATGTATGGCTGGATGAATGGCTGGCTGCAGGGATGGATGGATGGCTGGATTGATAGCTGGATGGATGGATGGCTGGATGGATGACTCGCTGGCGGGATGGATGGATGGATGGATGGCTGGATGGATGGCTTAATGGATGGATGGCTGGATGGATGGCTGGATGGTTGGATGGATGGATGGCTGGATGGATGGATGGCTGGTGGAAGGACGGCTGGATGGCTGGAAGTCTGGATGGATGGATGGCTGGATGGATGGCTGGATGGATGGACGGATGGATGGAGGGATGGCTGGATGGATGGCTGGCTGGAGGGATGGATGGATGGCTGGATGGATATCTGGATGGAGGAATGGCTGGATGGATGGCTGGCTGGAGGGATGGATGGATGGATGGATGGCTGGATGGATGGCTGGATGGATGGATGGCTGGATGGACGATTGGCTGGAGGGATGGATGGATGGATGGCTGGATGGATGGCTGGCTGGAGGGATGTATGGATGGATGGATGGATGGCTGTATGGATGGCTGGATGGATGGATGGCTGGATGGATGGCTGGCTGGAGTGATGGATGCGTGGATGGTTGGATGGATGGCTAGTTGGATTGATGGCTGGATGGATGGCTGGCTGGAGGGATGGAAGGATGGATGGATGGCTGGATGGATGGCTGGATGGATGGCTGGATATCTGGATGGCTGGCTGCATGGATGGATGACTGGTTGGCTGGATGTATGGATGGATGGCTGGATGGATGGCTGGATGGCTGGCTGGATGGCTGGATGGATGGCTGGATGAATGGCTGGATGGATGGCTGGATGGATGGATGGATGGATGGATGGCTGGATGACTGGTTGGCTGGATGTATGGATGGATAGCTGGATGGATAGCTGGATGGATGGATGGATGGATGGAGGGATGGCTGGATGGATGGATGGATGGATGGCTGGATGGATGGCTGGATGGATGGCTGGATGGATGGATGGATGGCTGGATGGATGGCTGGCTGGAGGGATGGATGGATGGATGGGTGGCTGGATGGATGGCTGGATGGATGGATGGCTGGATGGATGGCTGGCTGGAGGGATGGATGGATGGATGGATGGCTGGATGGATGGCTGGATGGATGGCTGGATGGATGGATGTCTGGTTAGATGGCTGGCTGGAGGGATGGATGGATGGATGGCTGGATGGATGGCTGGATGGATGGCTGGATGTCTGGATGGCTGGCTGGATAGATGGATGACTGGTTGGCTGGATGTATGGATGGATAGCTGGATGGATGGCTGGATGGATGGATGGATGGATGGAGGGATGGCTGGATGGCTGGATGGATGGATGGCTGGATGGCTGGCTGGATGGATGGCTGGATGGATGGCTGGATGGATGGATGGCTGGATGGATGGCTGGATGGATGGATGGATGGATGGATGGATGGATGGATGGCTGGCTGGCTGGATGGATGGCTGGCTGGAGGGATGGATGGAAGGCTGGCTGGAGGGATGGCTGGAAGGCTGGCTGGAGGGATGGATGGATGGATGGCTGGATGGATGGCTGGAGGGATGGATGGATGGATGGCTGGATGGATGGATGGCTGGATGGATGGATGGGTGGCTGGATGGATGGCTGGATGGATGGATTTCCGGATGGATGGCTGGATGGATGGATGTCTGGATGGATGGCTTGCTGGAGGGATGGATGGATGGATGGGTGGCTGGAGGGATGGCTGGATGGATGGCTGGATGGATTGCTGCCTGGAGGAATGGATGGATTAATGCATGGCTGGACGGATGGCTGGATGGATGGAAGGCTGGATAGATGGCTGGCTGGAGTAATGGATGGATGGATGGCTGAATGGATGGCTAGATCGATGGATGGCTGGATGGATGGCTGGCTGGAGGGATTGAGTCATGGATGGATGGCTGGATGGTTGGCTGGATGGAAGGAAATGCTGGATGCATGGCTGGCTGGAGGGATGGATTGAATGATGGCTGGCTGGATGGATGGCTGGCTGGAGCGATGGATGGATGGATGGATGGCAGGATGGATGGCTGGAAGGATGGATGGCTGGATGGATGGCTGCTTGGAGGGATGGATGTATGGATGGAAGGCTGGATGGATGGATGGACGAATGGATGGCTGGATGGATGGCTGGCTGGAGGGATGGATGGATGGAGGGATGGATGGCTGGATGGATGGCTGGATGGATTGATGGCTGGATGGATGGCTGAATGGATGGCTGGATGGATGGATGGCTGGGTGGATAGCTGGCTGGAGGGATGGATGGATGGATGGATGGCTGGATGGATGACTGGATGGATGGATGGCTGGATGGATGGCTGGATGGATGGCTGGATGGATGGCTGGCTGGCTGGAGGGATGGATGGATGGATGGGTGGCTGGATGGATGGCTGGATGGATGGATTTCCGGATGGATGGCTGTCTGGAGGGATGGCTGGATGGATGGATGGCTGGATGGATGGCTGGCTGGAGGAATGGATGGATGGATGGATGGCTGGATGGATGGCTGGATGGATGGATGTCTGGATGGATGGCTTGCTGGAGGGATGGATGGATGGATGGGTGGCTGGAGGGATGGCTGGATGGATGGCTGGATGGATTGCTGCCTGGAGGAATGGATGGATTAATGCATGGCTGGACGGATGGCTGGATGGATGGAAGGCTGGATAGATGGCTGGCTGGAGTAATGGATGGATGGATGGCTGAATGGATGGCTAGATCGATGGATGGCTGGATGGATGGCTGGCTGGAGGGATTGAGTCATGGATGGATGGCTGGATGGATGGCTGGATGGAAGGAAATGCTGGATGCATGGCTGGCTGGAGGGATGGATTGAATGATGGCTGGCTGGATGGATGGCTGGCTGGAGCGATGGATGGATGGATGGATGGCAGGATGGATGGCTGGAAGGATGGATGGCTGGATGGATGGCTGCTTGGAGGGATGGATGTATGGATGGAAGGCTGGATGGATGGATGGACGAATGGATGGCTGGATGGATGGCTGGCTGGAGGGATGGATGGATGGAGGGATGGATGGCTGGATGGATGGCTGGATGGATGGCTGAATGGATGGCTGGATGGATGGATGGCTGGGTGGATAGCTGGCTGGAGGGATGGATGGATGGATGGATGGCTGGATGGATGACTGGATGGATGGATGGCTGGATGGATGGCTGGCTGGAGGGATGGATTGATGGATGGATGGCTGGATGGGTGGCTGGATGGATGGATGGCTGGATGGATGGCTGGCTGGAGGGATGGATGGATGGATGGATGGCTGGATGGAGGGATGGCTGGATGGCTGGCTGGCTGGAGGAATGGATGGATGGATGGCTGGCTGGATTGATGGCTGGATCGATGGATGGCGGAATGGATGGCTGAATGGACGGCTGGATGGATGGATGGCTGGATGGAGGGATGGATTGATGGATGGATGGCTGGATGGATGGCTGGATGGATGGATGGCTGGATGGATGGCTGGCTGGAGGGATGGATGGATGGCTGGATGGAGGGATGGCTGGATGTAGGTTTGGCTGGATGGTTGGCTGGCTGGACGGATGGGTGGATGGATGGATGTAACTGTAAGAGGGACTGGGAAAAAACAGTCAGTGCAGGGATCCCCTGCGGTCGTTCCCCTGAGAAACAAGTATACCGCTTTGGATACTTGTGAGGGGGACGACTTACCAGGGGTAAGCCATGGGGTACGGGCCTCTGGCACGGAGTCTGTCCCTGTTGCTCAGAAGGGAAGGGGGGAGAGGAGCAGAGCATTAGTAATTGGGGACTCTATAGTCAGGGGCACAGATAGGAGATTTTGTGGGAGCGTGAGAGAATCACGTTTGGTATGTTGCCTCCCAGGTGCAAGGGTACGTGATGTCTCGGATCGTGTTTTCCGGGTCCTTAGGGGGGAGTGGGAGCAGCCCCAAGTCGTGGTCCACATTGGCACCAACGACATAGGTAGGAAAGGGGACAAGGATGTCAGGCAGGCTTTCAGGGAGCTAGGATGGAAGTTCAGAACTAGAACAAACAGAGTTGTTATCTCTGGGTTGTTGCCCATGCCACGTGATAGTGAGATGAGGAATAAGGAGAAATCCTTTGGATTTCGGCGGCAGCGGTGCGCAGGGGCCTTCTGGGAGGTGAGTAGTGAATTTAAAAGCACTTACCTTTACAGGAGCAGCCCTTTGGATTTCGGCGGCAGCGGTGCGCAGGGGCCTTCTGGGAGGTGAGTAGTGAATTTAAAAGCACTTACCTTTACAGGAGCAGCCCTTTGGATTTCGGCGGCAGCGGTGCGCAGGGGCCTTCTGGGAGGTGAGTAGTGAATTTAAAAGCACTTACCTTTACAGGAGCAGCCCTTTGGATTTCGGCGGCAGCGGTGCGCAGGGGCCTTCTGGGAGGTGAGTAGTGAATTTAAAAGCACTTACCTTTACAGGAGCAGCCCTTTGGATTTCGGCGGCAGCGGTGCGCAGGGGCCTTCTTGGAGGTGAGTAGTGAATTTAAAAGCACTTACCTTTACAGGAGCAGCCCTTTGGATTTCGGCGGCAGCGGTGCGCAGGGGCCTTCTGGGAGGTGAGTAGTGAATTTAAAAGCACTTACCTTTACAGGAGCAGCCCTTTGGATTCCGGCGGCAGCGGTGCGCAGGGGCCTTCTGGGAGGTGAGTAGTGAATTTAAAAGCACTTACCTTTACAGGAGCAGCCCTTTGGATTTCGGCGGCAGCGGTGCGCAGGGGCCTTCTGGGAGGTGAGTAGTGAATTTAAAAGCACTTACCTTTACAGGAGCAGCCCTTTGGATTTCGGCGGCAGCGGTGCGCAGGGGCCTTCTGGGAGGTGAGTAGTGAATTTAAAAGCACTTACCTTTACAGGAGCAGCCCTTTGGATTTCGGCGGCAGCGGTGCGCAGGGGCCTTCTTGGAGGTGAGTAGTGAATTTAAAAGCACTTACCTTTACAGGAGCAGCCCTTTGGATTTCGGCGGGAACCGGAAGTTCGACCTCTGGCAAGTCCCCCCCCCCCCCCAACCAATAAATTCTGGTGGAGAGGAAACCCGAGACACTACACGTGTAGTGTCTCCCACCCACCCTCCTCCTCTAACCTAATAATAAGACCCATTGGTGTAAGGTAAGTGCCATATTATATTATTGTATTATTAGCATTGTGCAGGTCAAGGATTGGAGGTGGAGGAGCAGTCTCTGTCAGCGAGAGAACCTGAGAACATCTCAGAAGGTAAGCAAGTGATTTTTACTTTTATACCTGTTTTTCAAATTGTGTGTGTCGGGGGGAAACTGAAGTGACATCACAGAAAAGCTGTGACCTGAGTGGCTGGTTGGGATTCTAACCTAAATTTTTTTTGAGTATTTGGGAACTAATTAAACATAATAACTTAATTATAATTTAGAGGATATCTAAACCAGAGATCGGAGAATATTATAGTTAGCGATCGCATTTCTATTAGAAATCTAGTGCTAGGAAACAGATAGTTGACAGTAACTTTGAAATTTGAAAAAAAAAGTATTTATAAAAAAAAAAGACAAATTTTAATTTTAATTAATTGACGCAATGTCAGTTAGAGGGGTGCTGTGCTCTGACTGTGAGATGTGGCAGGTCCGGGAGGCTTCCAGCGTTCCGGATGGCTTCATCTGCAGAAAGTGCACCCAACTGCAGCTCCTCACAGACCGCATGGTTCGGTTGGAGCAGCAATTGGATGCACTTAGGAGCATGCAGGTGGCGGAAAGCGTCATAGATCGCAGTTATGTAAGTGTGGTCACACCCAAGGTGCAGGCAGAGAAATGGGTGACCACCAGAAAGGGCAGGCAGTCAGTGCAGGAATCCCCTGTGGTTGTCCCCCTCTCGAACAGATATACCCCTTTGGATACTGTCGGGGGGGATAGCCTATCAGGGGAAAACAGCAGCAGCCAGAGCAGTGGCACCACGGCTGGCTCTGATGTTCAGAAGGGAGGGTCAAAGCGCAGAAGAGTAATAGTTATAGGGGACTCTATAGTCAGGGGCACAGATAGGCGCTTCTGTGGACGTGAAAGAGACTCCAGGATGGTATGTTGCCTCCCTGGTGCCAGGGTCCAGGATGTCTCCGAACGGGTAGAGGGAATCCTGAAGGGGGAGGGCAAACAGGCAGAGGTCGTTGTACATATTGGTACTAACGACATAGGCAGGAAGGGGCATGAGGTCCTGCAGCAGGAGTTCAGGGAGCTAGGCAGAAAGTTAAAAGACAGGACCTCGAGGGTTGTAATCTCGGGATTACTCCCTGTGCCACGTGCCAGTGAGGCTAGAAATAGGAAGATAGAGCAGACAAACACGTGGCTAAACAGCTGGTGTAGGAGGGAGGGTTTCTGTTATCTGGACCACTGGGAGCTCTTCCGGGGCAGGTGTGACCTGTATAAGATGGACGGGTTGCATCTAAACCGGAGAGGCATAAATATCCTGGCCGCGAGGTTTGCTCGTGTCACACGGGAGGGTTTAAACTAGTATGGCAGGGGGGTGGGCACGGGAGCAATAGGTCAGAAGGTGAGAGCATTGAGGGAGAACTAGGGAATAGGGACAGTGTGGCTCTGAGGCAACGCAGACGGGGAGAAGTTGCTGAACACAGCGGGTCTGGTGGCCTGAAGTGCATATGTTTTAATGCAAGGAGCATTACGGGTAAGGCAGATGAACTTAGAGCTTGGATTACTACTTGGAACTATGATGTTGTTGCCATTACAGAGACCTGGTTGAGGGAAGGGCAGGATTGGCAGCTAAACGTTCCAGGATTTAGATGTTTCAGGCGGGATAGAGGGGGATGTAAAAGGGGAGGCGGAGTTGCGCTACTTGTTCAGGAGAGTATCACAGCTATACAGCGAGAGGACACCTCAGAGGGCAGTGAGGCTATATGGGTAGAGATCAGGAATAAGAAGGGTGCAGTCACAATGTTGGGGGTATACTACAGGCCTCCCAACAGCCAGCGGGAGATAGAGGAGCAGATAGGTAGACAGATTTTGGAAAAGAGTAAAAACAACAGGGTTGTGGTGATGGGAGACTTCAACTTCCCCAATATTGACTGGGACTCACTTAGTGCCAGGGGCTTAGACGGGGCAGAGTTTGTAAGGAGCATCCAGGAGGGCTTCTTAAAACAATATGTAAACAGTCCAACTAGGGAAGGGGCGGTACTGGACCTGGTATTGGGGAATGAGCCCGGCCAGGTGGTAGATGTTTCAGTAGGGGAGCATTTCGGTAACAGTGACCACAATTCAGTAAGTTTTAAAGTACTGGTGGACAAGGATAAGAGTGGTCCGAGGATGAATGTGCTAAATTGGGGGAAGGCTAATTATAACAATATTAGGCGGGAACTGAAGAACATAGATTGGGGGCGGATGTTTGAGGGCAAATCAACATCTGACATGTGGGAGGCTTTCAAGTGTCAGTTGAAAGGAATACAGGACAGGCATGTTCCTGTGAGGAAGAAAGATAAATACGGCAATTTTCGGGAACCTTGGATGACGAGTGATATTGTAGGCCTCGTCAAAAAGAAAAAGGAGGCATTTGTCAGGGCTAAAAGGCTGGGAACAGACGAAGCCTGTGTGGCATATAAGGAAAGTAGGAAGGAACTTAAGCAAGGAGTCAGGAGGGCTAGAAGGGGTCATGAAAAGTCATTGGCAAATAGGGTTAAGGAAAATCCCAAGGCTTTTTACACTTACATAAAAAGCAAGAGGGTAGCCAGGGAAAGGGTTGGCCCACTGAAGGATAGGCAAGGGAATCTATGTGTGGAGCCAGAGGAAATGGGCGAGGTACTAAATGAATACTTTGCATCAGTATTCACCAAAGAGAAGGAATTGGTAGATGTTGAGTCTGGAGAAGGGGGTGTAGATAGCCTGGGTCACATTGTGATCCAAAAAGACGAGGTGTTGGGTGTCTTAAAAAATATTAAGGTAGATAAGTCCCCAGGGCCGGATGGGATCTACCCCAGAATACTGAAGGAGGCTGGAGAGGAAATTGCTGAGGCCTTGACAGAAATCTTTGGATCCTCGCTGTCTTCAGGGGATGTCCCGGAGGACTGGAGAATAGCCAATGTTGTTCCTCTGTTTAAGAAGGGTGGCAGGGATAATCCCGGGAACTACAGGCCGGTGAGCCTTACTTCAGTGGTAGGGAAATTACTGGAGAGAATTCTTCGAGACAGGATCTACTCCCATTTGGAAGCAAATGGACGTATTAGTGAGAGGCAGCACGGTTTTGTGAAGGGGAGGTCGTGTCTCACTAACTTGATAGAGTTTTTCGAGGAGGTCACTAAGATGATTGATGCAGGTAGGGCAGTAGATGTTGTCTATATGGACTTCAGTAAGGCCTTTGACAAGGTCCCTCATGGTAGACTAGTACAAAAGGTGAAGTCACACGGGATCAGGGGTGAGCTGGCAAGGTGGATACAGAACTGGCTAGGCCATAGAAGGCAGAGGGTAGCAATGGAGGGATGCTTTTCTAATTGGAGGGCTGTGACCAGTGGTGTTCCACAGGGATCAGTGCTGGGACCTTTGCTCTTTGTAGTATATATAAATGATTTGGAGGAAAATGTAACTGGTCTGATTAGTAAGTTTGCAGACGACACAAAGGTTGGTGGAATTGCGGATAGCGATGAGGACTGTCTGAGGATACAGCAGGATTTAGATTGTCTGGAGACTTGGGCGGAGAGATGGCAGATGGAGTTTAACCTGGACAAATGTGAGGTAATGCATTTTGGAAGGGCTAATGCAGGTAGGGAATATACAGTGAATGGTAGAACCCTCAAGAGTATTGAAAGTCAAAGAGATCTAGGAGTACAGGTCCACAGATCACTGAAAGGGGCCACACAGGTGGAGAAGGTAGTCAAGAAGGCATACGGCATGCTTGCCTTCATTGGCCGGGGCATTGAGTATAAGAATTGGCAAGTCATGTTGCAGCTGTATAGAACCTTAGTTAGGCCACACTTGGAGTATAGTGTTCAATTCTGGTCGCCACACTACCAGAAGGATGTGGAGGCTTTAGAGAGGGTGCAGAAGAGATTTACCAGAATGTTGCCTGGTATGGAGGGCATAAGCTATGAGGAGCGATTGAATAAACTCGGTTTGTTCTCACTGGAACGAAGGAGGTTGAGGGGCGACCTGATAGAGGTATACAAAATCATGAGGGGCATAGACAGAGTGGATAGTCAGAGGCTTTTCCCCAGGGTAGAGGGGTCAATTACTAGGGGGCATAGGTTTAAGGTGAGAGGGGCAAAGTTTAGAGTAGATGTACGAGGCAAGTTTTTTACGCAGAGATAGTGGGTGCCTGGAACTCACTACCGGAGGAGGTAGTGGAGGCAGGGACGATAGGGACATTTAAGGGGCATCTTGACAAATATATGAATAGGATGGGAATAGAAGGATACGGACCCAGGAAGTGTAGAAGATTGTAGTTTAGTCGGGCAGTATGGTCGGCACGGGCTTGGAGGGCCGAAGGGCCTGTTCCTGTGCTGTACATTTCTTTGTTCTTTGTTCTTTGTTGAGAGAGAGCATTTAAACATGTGGCTACAGGGATGGTGCAGGCGGGAGGGATTCAGATTTTTGGATAACTGGGGCTCTTTCTGGGGAAGGTGGGACCTCTACAGACAGGATGGTCTACATCTGAACCTGAGGGGCACAAATATCCTGGGGGGCAGATTTTTTAGTGCTCTTTGGGGGGGTTTAAACTAATGCAGCAGGGGCATGGGAACCTGGATTGTAGTTTTAGGGTAAGGGAGAATGAGAGTATAGAGGTCAGGAGCACAGATTTGACATCGCAGGAGGGGGCCAGTGTTCAGGTAGGTGGTTTGAAGTCTGTCTACTTCAATGCCAGGAGTATACGAAACAAGGTAGGGGAACTGGCAGCGTGGGTTGGTACCTGGGACTTCGATGGTGTGGCCATTTCGGAGACATGGATAGAGCAGGGACAGGAATGGGTGTTGCAGGTTCCGGGGTTTAGGTGTTTTAGTAAGCTCAGAGAAGGAGGCAAAAGAGGGGGAGGTGTGGCGCTGCTAGTCAAGAGCAGTATTACGGTGGCGGAGAGGATGCTAGATGGGGACTCTTCTGCCGAGGTAGGATGGGCTGAAGTTAGAAACAGGAAAGGAGAGGTCACCCTGTTGGGAGTTTTTTTATAGGCCTCCTAATAGTTCTAGGGATGTAGAGGAAAGGATGGCGAAGATGATTCTGGATATGAGCGAAAGTAACAGGGTAGTTATTATGGGAGATTTTAACTTTCCAAATATTGACTGGAAAAGATATAGTTCGAGTACAATAGATGGGTCGTTTTTTGTACAGTGTGTGCAGGAGGGTTTCCTGAAACAATATGTTGACAGGCCAACAAGAGGCGAGGCCACGTTGGATTTGGTTTTGGGTAATGAACCAGGCCAGGTGTTGGATTTGGAGGTAGGAGAGCACTTTGGGGACAGTGACCACAATTCGGTGACATTTCCGTTAATGATGGAAAGGGATAAGTATACACCGCAGGGCAAGAGTTATAGCTGGGGGAAGGGCAATTATGATGCCATTAGACGTGACTTGGGGGGGATAAGGTGGAGAAGTAGGCTGCAAGTGTTGGGCACACTGGATAAGTGGGGCTTGTTCAAGGATCAGCTACTGCGTGTTCTTGATAAGTATGTACCGGTCAGACAGGGAGGAAGGCGTCGAGCGAGGGAACCGTGGTTTACCAAGGAAGTGGAATCTCTTGTTAAGAGGAAGAAGGAGGCCTATGTGAAGATGAAGTGTGAAGTTTCGGTTGGGGCGATGGATAGTTACAAGGTAGCGAGGAAGGATCTAAAGAGAGAGCTAAGACGAGCAAGGAGGGGACATGAGAAGTATTTGGCAGGAAGGATCAAGGAAAACCCAAAAGCTTTCTATCGGTATGTCAGGAATAAGCGAATGACTAGGGAAAGAGTAGGGCCAGTCAAGGACAGGGATGGGAAATTGTGTGTGGAGTCTGAAGAGATAGGCGAGATACTAAATGAATATTTTTTGTCAGTATTCACTCAGGAAAAAGATAATGTTGTGGAGGAGAATGCTGAGCCCCAGGCTAATAGAATAGATGGCATTGAGGTACGTAGGGAAGAGGTGTTGGCAATTCTGGACAGGCTGAAAATAGATAAGTCCCCGGGACCTGATGGGATTTATCCTAGGATTCTATGGGAGGCCAGGGAAGAGATTTCTGGACCTTTGGCTTTTATTTTTATGTCATCATTGGCTACAGGAATAGTGCCAGAGGACTGGAGGACAGCAAATGTGGTCCCTTTGTTCAAAAAGGGGAGCAGAGACAACCCCGGCAACTATAGGCCGGTGAGCCTCACGTCTGTAGTGGGTAAAGTCTTGGAGGGGATTATAAGAGACAAGATTTATAATCATCTAGATAGGAATAATATGATCAGGGATAGTCAGCATGGCTTTGTGAAGGGTAGGTCATGCCTCACAAACCTTATTGAGTTCTTTGAGAAGGTGACTGAACAGGTAGACGAGGGTAGAGCAGTTGATGTGGTGTATATGGATTTCAGCAAAGCGTTTGATGAGGTTCCCCATGGTAGGCTATTGCAAAAAATACGGAGGCTGGGGATTGAGGGTGATTTAGAGATGTGGATCAGAAATTGGCTAGCTGAAAGAAGACAGAGGGTGGTGGTTGATGGGAAATGTTCAGAATGGAGTACAGTCACAAGTGGAGTACCACAAGGATCTGTTCTGGGGCCGTTGCTGTTTGTCATTTTTATCAATGACCGAGAGGAAGGCGCAGAAGGGTGGGTGAGTAAATTTGCAGACGATACTAAAGTCGGTGGCGTTGTCGATAGTGTGGAAGGATGTAGCAGATTACAGAGGGATATAGATAAGCTGCAGAGCTGGGCCGAGAGGTGGCAAATGGAGTTTAATGTAGAGAAGTGTGAGGTGATTCACTTTGGAAGGAATAACAGGAATGCGGAATATTTGGCTAATGGTAAAGTTCTTGAAAGTGTGGATGAGCAGAGGGATCTAGGTGTCCATGTACATAGATCCCTGAAAGTTGCCACCCAGGTTGATAGGGTTGTGAAGAAGGCCTATGGAGTGTTGGCCTTTATTGGTAGAGGGATTGAGTTCCGGAGTCGGGAGGTCATGTTGCAGCTGTACAGAACTCTGGTACGGCCGCATTTGGAGTATTGCGTACAGTTCTGGTCACCGCATTATAGGAAGGACGTGGAGGCTTTGGAGCGGGTGCAGAGGAGATTTACCAGGATGTTGCCTGGTATGGAGGGAAAATCTTATGAGGAAAGGCTGATGGACTTGAGGTTGTTTTCGTTGGAGAGAAGAAGGTTAAGAGGAGACTTAATAGAGGCATACAAAATGATCAGGGGGTTGGATAGGGTGGACAGTGAGAGCCTTCTCCCGCGGATGGATATGGCTGGAACGAGGGGACATAACTTTAAACTGAGGGGTAATAGATATAGGACAGAGGTCAGAGGTAGGTTCTTTACGCAAAGAGTAGTGAGGCCGTGGAATGCCCTACCTGCTACAGTGGTGAACTCGCCAACATTGAGGGCATTTAAAAGTTTATTGGATAAACATATGGATGATAATGGCATAGTGTAGGTTGGATGGCTTTTGTTTCGGTGCAACATCGTGGGCCGAAGGGCCTGTACTGCGCTGTATTGTTCTATGTTCTATGTTCTCTGTTCTATGGATGGCTGGATGGATAGCTGGCTGGAGGGATGGATGGATGGATGGATGGTTGGATGGACGGCTGGATGGATGGATGGCTGGATGGAGGGATGGATTGATGGATGGATGGCTGGATGGATGGCTGGATGGATGGATGGCTGGATGGATGGCCGGCTGGAGGGATGGATGGATGGCTGGATGGAGGGATGGCTGGATGTAGGTTTGGCTGGATGGTTGGCTGGCTGGACGGATGGGTGGATGGATGGATGGCTGGATGGATGGCTGGCTGGAGGGATGGATGGATGGCTGGATGGACGGCTGGATGGATGGATGGCTGGATGGATGGCTGGCTGGAGGGATGGATTGATGTTTGGATGGCTGGATGGATGGCTGGATGGATGGATGGCTGGATGGATGGCTGGCTGGACGGATGGATGGATGGATGGCTGGATGGAGGGATGGCTGGATGGTTGGCTGGCTGGAGGGATGGATGGATGGATGGCTGGCTGGAGAGATGCATGGATGGATGGATGGCTGGATGGACGAATGGTTTGGATGGATTGCTGGATGGATGGCTGGCTGGAGTGATGGATTGATGGATGGATGGCTGGATGGATGGCTGGATGGATGGATGGCTGGATGGATGGCTGGCTGGAGGGATGGATGGATGGAAGGCTGGATGGAGGGATGGCTGGATGGTTGGCTGGCTGGATGGATGGATGGATGGATGGTTGGATGGATGGCTGGATGAAGGGATGGCTGGATGGATGGCTGGCTGGAGGCATGGGTGGATGGCTGGATGGATGGCTGGATGGATGGGTGGCTTAATGGCTGGCTGGAGGGATGGATGGATGGATGGATGGCTGGATGAATGGCTGAATGGATGGATGGCTGGATGTATGGCTGGCTGGAGAGATGGATGGATGGATGGATGGCTGGATGGATGGCTGGATGGAGGAATGGCTGGATCGATGGCTGGCTAGAGGGATGGATGGATGGATGGATGGCTGGATGGATGGCTTAATGGATGGATGGCTGGATGAAATGCTGACTGGAGGGATGGATGGATGGATGGCTGGATGGATGGCTGGATGGATGAATGGCTGGATGGATGACTGGCTGGAGGGATGGATGGATGGATGGATGGCTGGATGGATTGCAGGATGGATGGATGGATGGACGGATGGCTGGATGGATGGCTGGCTGGAGGGATGGATGGATGGATGGCTGGCTGGATGGATGGATGGCTGCATGGCTGGATGGAGGTGTGGCTGGATGGTTGGCTGGCTAGAGGGATGGATGGATGAATGGATGGTTGGATGGACGGCTGGATGGATGAATGGCTGGATGGATGGCTTGCTGGAGGGATGGATTGATGGATGGATGGCTGGATGGATGGCTGGATGGATGGATGGCTGGATGGATGGCTGGTTGAAGGTATGGATGGTTGGATGGACGGCTGGATGGATGGATGGCTGGATGGATGGCTTGCTGGAGGGATGGATTGATGGATGGATGGCTGGATTGATGGCTGGATGGATGGATGGCTGGATGGATGGCTGAATGGATGGCTGAATGGATGGCTGGCTGGATGGATAGCTGGCTGGAGGGATGGATGGATGAATGGATGGTTGGATGGACGGCTGGATGGATGGATGGCTGGATGGATGGCTTGCTGGAGGGATGGATTGATGGATGGATGACTGGATGGATGGCTGGATGGATGGATGGCTGAAGGTATGGATGGATGGCTGGATGGAGGGATGGAGGGATGGCTGGATGTAGGGTTGGCTAGATGGTTGGCTGGCTGGAGGGATGGATGGATGGCTGGATGGATGGCTGGCTGGAGGGATGGATGGATGGCTGGATGGACGGCTGGATGGATGGATGGCTGGATGGATGGCTGGATGGAGGGATGGATTGATGTTTGGATGGCTGGATGGATGGCTGGATGGATGGATGGCTGGATGGATGGCTGGCTGGACGGATGGATGGATGGATGGCTGGATGGAGGGATGGCTGGGTGGTTGGCTGGCTGGGGGGAAGGATGGATGGATGGATGGCTGGATGGATGGCTGGCTGGAGAGATGCATGGATGGATGGATGGCTGGATGTACGAATGGTTTGGATGGATTGCTGGATGGATGGCTGGCTGGAGTGATGGATTGATGGATGGATGGCTGGATGGATGGCTGGATGGATGGATGGCTGGATGGATGGCTGGCTGGAGGGATGGATTGATGGATGGATGGCTGGATGGAGGGATGGCTGGATGGTTGGCTGGCTGGATGGATGGATGGATGGATGGATGGTTGGATGGATGGCTGGATGAAGGGATGGCTGGATGGATGGCTGGCTGGAGGCATGGATGGATGGCTGGATGGATGGCTGGATGGATGGATGGCTTAATGGCTGGCTGGCTGGAGGGATGGATGGATGGATGGATGGCTGGATGAATGGCTGAATGGATGGATGGCTGGATGTATGGCTGGCTGGAGAGATGGATGGATGGATGGATGGCTGGATGGATGGCTGGATGGAGGAATGGCTGGATGGATGGCTGGCTAGAGGGATGGATGGATGGATGGATGGCTGGATGGATGGCTTAATGGATGGATGGCTGGATGAAAGGCTGACTGGAGGGATGGATGGATGGATGGCTGGATGCATGGCTGGATGGATGAATGGCTGGATGGATGACTGGCTGGAGGGATGGATGGATGGATGGATGGCTGGATGGATTGCTGGATGGATGGATGGACGGACGGATGGCTGGATGGATGGCTGGCTGTAGGGATGGATGGATGGATGGCTGGCTGGATGGATGGATGGCTGGATGGCTGGATGGAGGTGTGGCTGGATGGTTGGCTGGCTGGAGGGATGGATGGATGGATGGCTGGCTGGAGGGATGCATGGATGGATGGATGGCTGGATGGACGGCTGGTTTGGATGGATGGCTGGATGGACGGCTGGCTGGAGGGATGGATTGATGGATGGATGGCTGGATGGATGGCTGGATGGATGGATGGCTGGATGGATGGCTGGCTGGATGGATGGCTGGATGGATGGATTGATGGGTGGATGGCTGGATGGATGGCTGGATGGATGGATGGCTGGATGGATGGCTGGATGGATGGATGGCTGGATGGATGGCTGGCTGGAGGGATGGATTGATGGGTGGATGGCTGGGTGGAGGGATGGCTGGATGGTTGGCTGGCTGGATGGATGGATGGATGGATGGATAGATGGCTGGATGGATGGCTGAATGGATGGCTGGCTGGAGGGATGGATTGATGGGTGGATGGCTGGGTGGAGGGATGGCTGGTTGGATGGATGGCTGGAAAGATAGCTGGCTGGAGGGAGGGATGGATGGATGGATGGCTGGATGGATGGCTGGCTGGAGGGATGGATTGATGGATGGATGGCTGGATGGGTTGCTGGATGGATGGATGGCTGGATGGATGGCTGGCTGGAGGGATGGATGGATGGCTGGATGGAGGGATGGCTGGATGGTTGGCTGGCTGGTTGGCTGGACGGTTGGATGGCTGGATGGCTGGCTGGCTGGAGGGCTGTATGGATGGATGGCTGGAAGGATGGCTGGATGAATGGATGGCTGGATGGATGGCTGGCTGGAGGAATGGATGGATGGATGGATGGCTGGATTGATGGCTGGATGGATGGATGGCTGGATGGATGGCTGAATGGATGGCTGGATGGATGGCTGGCTGGATGGATAGCTGGCTGGAGGGATGGATGGATGAATGGATGGTTGGATGGACGGCTGGATGGATGGATGGCTGGATGGATGGCTTGCTGGAGGGATGGATTGATAGATGGATGGCTGGATGGATGGCTGGATGGATGGATGGCTGGATGGATGGCTGGCTGAAGGTATGGATGGATGGCTGGATGGAGGGATTGAGGGATGGCTGGATGTAGGGTTGGCTAGATGGTTGGCTGGCTGGAGGGATGGGTGGATGGCTGGATGGATGGCTGGCTGGAGGGATGGATGGATGGCTGGATGGACGGCTGGATGGATGGATGGCTGGATGGATGGCTGGCTGGAGGGATGGATTGATGGATGGATGGCTGGATGGATGGCTGGATGGATGGATGGCTGGATGGATGGCTGGCTGGAGGGATGGATGGATGGATGGATGGATGGATGGATGGAGGGATGGCTGTATGGTTGCCGGGCTAGAGGGATGGATGGATGGATGGCTGGCTGGATGGATGGCTGGCTGGAGGGATGGATTGATGGATGGATGGCTGGATGGATGGCTGGTTTGGATGGATGGCTGGATGGATGGCTGGCTGGAGGGATGGATTGATGGATGGATGACTGGTTGGATGGCTGGATGGATGGATTGCTGGATGGATGGCTGGCTGGAGGGATGGATGAATGGGTGGATGGCTGGGTGGAGGGATGGCTGGATGGTTGGCTGGCTTGATGGATGGATGTATGGATGGATGGCTGGATGGATGGCTGGATGGAGGGTTTGCTGGAAGGATGGCTGGCTGGAGGGATGGATGGATGGCTGGATGGATGGATGGCTTAATGGCTGCCAGCTGGAGGGATGGATGGATGGATGGATGGATGGCTGGCTGGAGGTATTGATGGATGGATGATTGGCTGGATGGATGGCTGGATGGAGAGATGGATGAATGGATGGATGGCTGGATGGATGGCTGCATGGAGGGATGGCTGGATGGATGGCTTGCTGGAGGGATGGATGGATGGATGGTTGGCTGGATTGATGGCTGGATGGCTGGATGGATGTCTTGCTGGAGGGATGGATGGATGGATGGCTGGATGGATGGCTGGATGGATGGATGGCTGGATGAATGGCTGGCTGGAGGGATGGATGGATGGCTGGATGGATGGCTGGATGGATGGCTGGATGGATGGATGGCTGGATGGATGACTCGCTGGCGGGATGGATGGATGGATGGCTGGGTGGATGGCTTAATGGATGGATGGCTGGATGGATGGCTGGATGGTTGGATGGATGGATGGCTGGATGGATGGATGGCTGGATGGATGGATGGCTGGATGGCTGGAAGTCAGGATGGATGGATGGCTGGATGGATGGCTGGATGGATGGACGGATGGATGGAGGGATGGCTGGATGGATGGCTGGCTGGAGGGATGGATTGATGGCTGGATGGATGTCTGGATGGAGGAATGGCTGGATGGATGGCTGGCTGGAGGGATGGATGGATGGATGGATGGCTGGATGGATGGCTGGATGGATGGATGGCTGGATGGACGATTGGCTGGAGGGATGGATGGATGGATGGCTGGATGGATGGCTGGCTGGAGGGATCGATGGATGGATGGATGGATGGCTGTATGGATGGCTGGATGGATGGATGTCTGGATGGATGGCTGGCTGGAGTGATGGATGCGTGGATTGTTGGATGGATGGCTAGTTGGATTAATGGCTGGATGGATGGCTGGCTGGAGGGATGGAAGGATGGATGGATGGCAGGATGGATGGCTGGTTGGATGGCTGGATGTCTGGATGGCTGGCTGGATGGATGGATGACTGGTTGGCTGGCTGGATGGATGGATGGCTGGATGGATGGCTGGATGGAGGGATGGATTGATGGATGGCTGGCTGGAGGGATGGATGGATGGCTGGATGGATGGATGGCTTAATGGCTGGCTGGCTGGAGGGATGGATGGCTGGATGGATGGCTGGCTGGAGGGATGGATGGATGGATGGAAGGCTGGATGGATGGATGGACGAATGGATGGCTGGATGGATGGCTGGCTGGAGGGATGGATGGATGGAGGGATGGATGGATGGATGGATGGCTGAATGGATGGCTAGATCGATGGATGGCTGTAGGAATGGATGGCTAGATCGATGGATGGCTGTAGGAATGGATGGATGGATGGCTGGATGGATGGCTGGATGGATTGATGGCTGGATGGATGGCTGAATGGATGGCTGGATGGATGGATGGCTGGGTGGATAGCTGACTGAAGGGATAGATGGATGGATGGATGGCTGGATGGATGACTGGTTGGATGGATGGCTGGATGGATGGCTTGCTGGAGGGATGGATTGATGGATGGATGGCTGGATGGGTGGCTGGATGGATGGATGGCTGGATGGACGGCTGGTTTGGATGGATGGCTAGATGGACGGCTGGCTGGAGGGATGGATTGATGGATGGATGGCTGGATGGATGGCTGGATGGATGGATGGCTGAATGGATGGCTGGCTGGAGGGATGGGTGGATGGGTGGTTGGCTGGGTGGAGGGATGGCTGGATGGTTGGCTGGCTGGATGGATGGATGGATGGATGGATGGATGGATGGCTGGATGGCTGGATGGATGGCTGAATGGATGGCTGAATGGATGGATGGCTGGAAAGATAGTTGGCTGGAGGGATGGATAGATGGATGGATGGCTGGATGGATGGCTGGCTGGAGGGATGGATTGATGGATGGATGGCTGGATGGGTTGCTGGATGGATGGATGGCTGGATGGATGGCTGGCTGGAGGGATGGATGGATGGCTGGATGGAGGGATGGCTGGATGGTTGGCTGGCTGGTTGGCTGGACGGTTGGATGGCTGGATGGCTGGCTGGCTGGAGGGATGTATGGATGGATGGCTGGAAGGATGGCTGGATGAATGGATGGCTGGATGGATGGCTGGCTGGAGGAATGGATGGATGGATGGATGGCTGGATTGATGGCTGGATGGATGGATGGCTGGATGGATGGCTGAATGGATGGCTGGATGGATGGCTGGCTGGATGGATAGCTGGCTGGAGGGATGGATGGATGGTTGGATGGACGGCTGGATGGATGGATGGCTGGATGGATGGCTTGCTGGAGGGATGGATTGATGGATGGATGGCTGGATGGATGGCCGGATGGGTGGATGGCTGGATGGATGGCTGGCTGAAGGTATGGATGGATGGCTGGATGGAGGGATGGAGGGTTGGCTGGATGTAGGGTTGGCTAGATGGTTGGCTGGCTGGAGGGATGGATGGATGGCTGGCTGGAGGGATGGATGGATGGCTGGATGGACGGCTGGATGGATGGATGGCTGGATGGATGGCTGGCTGGAGGGATGGATTGATGGATGGATGGCTGGATGGATGGCTGGCTGGAGGGATGGATGGATGGATGGATGGATGGAGGGATGGCTGGATGGTTGGCTGGCTAGAGGGATGGATGGATGGATGGCTGGCTGGATGGATGGCTGGCTGGAGGGATGCATGGATGGATGGATGGCTGGATGGACGGCTGGTTTAGATGGATGGCTGGATGGATGTCTGGCTGGAGGGATGGATTGATGGATGGATGACTGGTTGGATGGCTGGATGGATGGATTGCTGGATGGATGGCTGGCTGGAGGGATGGATGGATGGGTGGATGGCTGGATGGAGGGATGGCTGGATGGTTGGCTGGCTGGATGGATGGATGGATGGATGGATAGGTGAATGGATGGCTGGATGGAGGGATTGCTGGACGGATGGCTGGCTGGAGGGATGGATGGATGGCTGAATGGATGGATGGCTTAATGGCTGGCTGGCTGGAGGGATCGATGGCTGGATGGATGGCTGGATGGATGGATGAATGGATGGATGGATGGCTTGCTGGAGGGATGGATGGATGGATGGTTGGCTGGATTGATGGCTGGATGGCTGGATGGCTGGATGGATGGCTTGCTGGAGGGATGGATGGATGGATGGATGGCTGGATGGATGGCTGGATGGATGGATGGCTGAATGGATGGCTGGCTGGAGGGATGGGTGGATGGGTGGTTGGCTGGGTGGAGGGATGGCTGGATGGTTGGCTGGCTGGATGGATGGATGGATGGATGGATGGATGGATGGCTGGATGGCTGGATGGATGGCTGAATGGATGGCTGAATGGATGGATGGCTGGAAAGATAGTTGGCTGGAGGGATGGATAGATGGATGGATGGATGGATGGATGGATGGCTGGATTGATGGCTGGATGGATGGATGGCTGGATGGGTTGCTGGATGGATGGCTGGATGGATGGCTGGCTGGATGGATAGCTGGCTGGAGGGATGGATGGATGGTTGGATGGACGGCTGGATGGATGGATGGCTGGATGGATGGCTTGCTGGAGGGATGGATTGATGGATGGATGGCTGGATGGATGGCCGGATGGGTGGATGGCTGGATGGATGGCTGGCTGAAGGTATGGATGGATGGCTGGATGGAGGGATGGAGGGTTGGCTGGATGTAGGGTTGGCTAGATGGTTGGCTGGCTGGAGGGATGGATGGATGGCTGGCTGGAGGGATGGATGGATGGCTGGATGGACGGCTGGATGGATGGATGGCTGGATGGATGGCTGGCTGGAGGGATGGATTGATGGATGGATGGCTGGATGGATGGCTGGCTGGAGGGATGGATGGATGGATGGATGGATGGAGGGATGGCTGGATGGTTGGCTGGCTAGAGGGATGGATGGATGGATGGCTGGCTGGATGGATGGCTGGCTGGAGGGATGCATGGATGGATGGATGGCTGGATGGACGGCTGGTTTAGATGGATGGCTGGATGGATGTCTGGCTGGAGGGATGGATTGATGGATGGATGACTGGTTGGATGGCTGGATGGATGGATTGCTGGATGGATGGCTGGCTGGAGGGATGGATGGATGGGTGGATGGCTGGATGGAGGGATGGCTGGATGGTTGGCTGGCTGGATGGATGGATGGATGGATGGATAGGTGAATGGATGGCTGGATGGAGGGATTGCTGGACGGATGGCTGGCTGGAGGGATGGATGGATGGCTGAATGGATGGATGGCTTAATGGCTGGCTGGCTGGAGGGATCGATGGCTGGATGGATGGCTGGATGGATGGATGAATGGATGGATGGATGGCTTGCTGGAGGGATGGATGGATGGATGGTTGGCTGGATTGATGGCTGGATGGCTGGATGGCTGGATGGATGGCTTGCTGGAGGGATGGATGGATGGATGGATGGATGGATGGCTGGATGGCTGGATGGATGGCTGGATGGATGGATGGCTGGATGAATGGCTGGCTGGAGGGATGGATGGATGGATGGCTGGCTGGATGGATGGATGGCTGGATGTCTGGATGGAGGTGTCGCTGGATGGTTGGCTGGCTGGAGGGATGGATGGATGGATGGCTGGCTGGAGGGATGCATGGATGGATGGATGGCTGGATGGACGGCTGGTTTGGATGGATGGCTAGATGGACGGCTGGCTGAAGGGATGGATTGATGGATGGATGGCTGGATGGATGGCTGGATGGATGGATGGCTGGATGGATGGCTGGCTGGAGGGATGGGTAGATGGGTGGTTGGCTGGGTGGAGGGATGGCTGGATGGTTGGCTGGCTGGATGGATGGATGGATGGATGGATGGATGGATGGATGGCTGGATGGATGGCTGAATGGATGGCTGGATGGATGGATGGCTGGAAAGATAGTTGGCTGGAGGGATGGATGGATGGATGGATGGCTGGATGGATGGCTGGCTGGAGGGATGGATTGATGGATGGATGGCTGGATGGGTTGCTGGATGGATGGATGGCTGGATGGAAGGCTGGCTGGAGGGATGGATGGATGGCTGAATGGAGGGATGGCTGGATGGTTGGCTGGCTGGTTGGCTGGACGGTTGGATGGCTGGATGGCTGGCTGGCTGGAGGGATGTATGGATGGATGGCTGGAAGGATGGCTGGATGAATGGATGGCTGGATGGATGGCTGGCTGGAGGAATGGATGGATGGATGGATGGCTGGATTGATGGCTGGATGGATGGATGGCTGGATGGATGGCTGAATGGATGGCTGGATGGATGGCTGGCTGGATGGATAGCTGGCTGGAGTGATGGATGGATGGTTGGATGGACGGCTGGATGGATGGATGGCTGGATGGATGGCTTGCTGGAGGGATGGATTGATGGATGGATGGCTGGATGGATGGCCGGATGGGTGGATGGCTGGATGGATGGCTGGCTGAAGGTATGGATGGATGGCTGGATGGAGGGATGGAGGGATGGCTGGATGTAGGGTTGGCTAGATGGTTGGCTGGCTGGAGGTATGGATGGATGGCTGGATGGATGGCTGGCTGGAGGGATGGATGGATGGCTGGATGGACGGCTGGATGGATGGATGGCTGGATGGATGGCTGACTGGAGGGATGGATTGATGGATGGATGGCTGGATGGATGGCTGGATGGATGGATGGCTGGCTGGATGGATGGCTGGCTGGAGGGATGGATGGATGGATGGAGGGATGGCTGGATGGTTGGCTGGCTAGAGGGATGGATGGATGGATGGCTGGCTGGATGGATGGCTGGCTGGAGGGATGGATGGATGGGTGGATGGCTGGATGGAGGGATGGCTGGATGGATGGATGGATGGATGGATAGCTGGATGGATGGCTGGATGGAGGGATTGCTGGATGGATGGCTGGCTGGAGGGATGTATGGATGGCTGAATGGATGGATGGCTTAATGGCTGGCTGGCTGGAGGGATCGATGGCTGGATGGATGGCTGGATGGATGGATGGATGGATGGCTTGCTGGAGGGATGGATGGATGGATGGTTGGCTGGATTGATGGCTGGATGGCTGGATGGATGGCTTGCTGGAGGGATGGATGGATGGATGGATGGCTGGATGGATGGCTGGATGGATGGATGGCTGGATGAATGGCTGGCTGGAGGCATGGATGGATGGCTGGATGGATGGCTGGCTGGATGGATGGCTGGATGGATGACTCGCTGGCGGGATGGATGGATGGATGGATGGCTGGATGGATGGCTGAATGGATGGATGGCTGGATGGATGGCTGGATGGTTGGATGGATGGATGGCTGGATGGATGGATGGCTGGATGGATGGATGGCTGGATGGCTGGATGGCTGGATGGCTGGAAGTCTGGATGGATGGATGGCTGGATGGATGGCTGGATGGATGGACGTATGGATGGAGGGATGGCTTGAGGGTTGGCTGGCTGGAGGGATGGATTGATGGCTGGATGGATGTCTGGATGGAGGAATGGCTGGATGGATGGCTGGCTGGAGGGATGGATGGATGGATGGATGGCTGGATGGATGGATGGCTGGATGGACGATTGGCTGGAGGGATGGATGGATAGATGGCTGGATGGATGGCTGGCTGGAGGGATGGATGGATGGATGGATGGATGGCTGGATGGATGGCTGGATGGATGGCTGGTTGCAGTGATGGATGCGTGGATGGCTGGATGGATGGATGGCTGGATGGATGGCTGAATGGATGGCTGGATGGATGGCTGGCTGGATGGATAGCTGGCTGGAGTGATGGATGGATGGTTGGATGGACGGCTGGATGGATGGATGGCTGGATGGATGGCTTGCTGGAGGGATGGATTGATGGATGGATGGCTGGATGGATGGCCGGATGGGTGGATGGCTGGATGGATGGCTGGCTGAAGGTATGGATGGATGGCTGGATGGAGGGATGGAGGGATGGCTGGATGTAGGGTTGGCTAGATGGTTGGCTGGCTGGAGGTATGGATGGATGGCTGGATGGATGGCTGGCTGGAGGGATGGATGGATGGCTGGATGGACGGCTGGATGGATGGATGGCTGGATGGATGGCTGACTGGAGGGATGGATTGATGGATGGATGGCTGGATGGATGGCTGGATGGATGGATGGCTGGCTGGATGGATGGCTGGCTGGAGGGATGGATGGATGGATGGAGGGATGGCTGGATGGTTGGCTGGCTAGAGGGATGGATGGATGGATGGCTGGCTGGATGGATGGCTGGCTGGAGGGATGGATGGATGGGTGGATGGCTGGATGGAGGGATGGCTGGATGGATGGATGGATGGATGGATAGCTGGATGGATGGCTGGATGGAGGGATTGCTGGATGGATGGCTGGCTGGAGGGATGTATGGATGGCTGAATGGATGGATGGCTTAATGGCTGGCTGGCTGGAGGGATCGATGGCTGGATGGATGGCTGGATGGATGGATGGATGGATGGCTTGCTGGAGGGATGGATGGATGGATGGTTGGCTGGATTGATGGCTGGATGGCTGGATGGATGGCTTGCTGGAGGGATGGATGGATGGATGGATGGCTGGATGGATGGCTGGATGGATGGATGGCTGGATGAATGGCTGGCTGGAGGGATGGATGGATGGCTGGATGGATGGCTGGCTGGATGGATGGCTGGATGGATGACTCGCTGGCGGGATGGATGGATGGATGGATGGCTGGATGGATGGCTGAATGGATGGATGGCTGGATGGATGGCTGGATGGTTGGATGGATGGATGGCTGGATGGATGGATGGCTGGATGGATGGATGGCTGGATGGCTGGATGGCTGGATGGCTGGAAGTCTGGATGGATGGATGGCTGGATGGATGGCTGGATGGATGGACGTATGGATGGAGGGATGGCTTGAGGGTTGGCTGGCTGGAGGGATGGATTGATGGCTGGATGGATGTCTGGATGGAGGAATGGCTGGATGGATGGCTGGCTGGAGGGATGGATGGATGGATGGATGGCTGGATGGATGGATGGCTGGATGGACGATTGGCTGGAGGGATGGATGGATAGATGGCTGGATGGATGGCTGGCTGGAGGGATGGATGGATGGATGGATGGATGGCTGGATGGATGGCTGGATGGATGGCTGGTTGCAGTGATGGATGCGTGGATGGTTGGATGGATGGCTAGTTGGATTAATGGCTGGATGGATGGCTGGCTGGAGGGATGGAAGGATGGATGGATGGCTGGATGGATGGCTGGATGGATGGCTGGATGTCTGGATGGCTGGCTGGATGGATGGATGACTGGTTGGCTGGCTGGATGGATGGATGGATGGATGGATGGCTGGATGGGTGGCTGGATGGAGGGATTGCTGGATGGATGGCTGGCTGGAGGGATGGATGGCTGGCTGGATGGATGGCTGGATGGATGGATGGCTTAATGGCTGGCTGGCTCGAGGGATGGATGGCTGGATGGATGGCTGGATGGATGGATGGATGGATGGATGGATGGCTGGCTGGAGGTATGGATGGATGGATGATTGGCTGGATGGATGGCTGGATGGAGAGATGGATGAATGGATGGATGGTTGGATGGATGGCTGGATCGAGGGATGGCTGGATGGATGGCTTGCTGGAGGGATGGATGGATGGATGGTTGGCTGGATTGATGGCTGGATGGCTGGATGGCTGGATGGCTGGATGAATGGCTGGCTGGAGGGATGGATGGATGGCTGGATGGATGGCTGGATGAATGGATGGCTGGATGGTTGACTCGCTGGCGGGATGGATGGATGGATGGCTGGATGGGTGTCTTAATGGATGGATAGCTGGATGGATGGCTGGATGGTTGGATGGATGGATGGCTGGATGGATGGATGGCTGGATGGATGGATGGCTGGATGGATGGATGGCTGGATGGCTGGAGGTCTGGATGGATGGATGGCTGGATGGATGGCTGGATGGATGGACGGATGGATGGAGGGATGGCTGGATGGATGGCTGGCTGGAGGGATGGATTGATGGCTGGATGGATGTCTGGATGGAGGAATGGCTGGATGGGTGGCTGGCTGGAGGGATGGATGGATGGATGGATGGCTGGATGGATGGCTGGATGGATGGATGGCTGGATGGACGATTGGCTGGAGGGATGGATGGATGGATGGCTGGATGGATGGCTGGCTGGAGGGATGGATGGATGGATGGACCGATGGCTGTATGGATGGCTGGATGGATGGATGGCTGGATGGATGGCTGGCTGGAGTGATGGATGCGTGGATGGATGGCTAGTTGGATTAATGGCTGGATGGATGGCTGGCTGGAGGGATGGAAGGATGGATGGATGGCTGGATGGATGGCTGGATGGATGGCGGGATGTCTGGATGGCTGGCTGGATGGATGGATGACTGGTTGGCTGGCTGGATGGATGGATGGATGGATGGATGGATGGCTGGATGGATGGCTGGATGGAGGGATTGCTGGATGGATGGCTTAATGGCTGGCTGGCTGGAGGGATGGATGGCTGGATGAATGGCTGGCTGGAGGGATGGATGGATGGATGGAAGGCTGGATGGATGGATGGACGAATGGATGGCTGGATGGATGGATGGCTGGAGGGATGGATGGATGGAGGGATGGATCGATGGATGGATGGCTGAATGGATTGCTAGATCGATGGATGGCTGGAGGAATGGATGGATGGATGGCTGGATGGATGGCTGGATGGATTGATGGCTGGATGGATGGCTGAATGGATGGCTGGATGGATGGATGGCTGGGTGGATAGCTGGCTGGAGGGATGGATGGATGGCTGGATGGATGACTGGTTGGATGGATGGCTGGATGGATGGCTGGCTGGAGGGATGGATTGATGGATGGATGGCTGGATGGGTGGCTGGATGGATGGATGGCTCTATGGATGGCTGGCTGGAGGGATGGATGGATGGCTGGATGGAGGGATGGCTGGATGGATGGCTGGCTGGAGGATTGGATGGATGGATGGATGGCTGGATTGATGGCTGGATCGATGGATGGCGGAATGGATGGCTGAATGGATGGCTGGATGGATGGATGGCTGGATGGATAGCTGGATGGAGGGATGGATGGATGGATGGATGGTTGGATGGACGGCTGGATGGATGGATGGCTGGATGGAGGGATGGATCAATGGATGGATGGATGGATGGATGGCTGGATGGATGGATGGCTGGATGGATGGCTGGCTGGAGGGA
This sequence comes from Scyliorhinus torazame, assembly GCF_047496885.1. Classification (NCBI taxonomy): domain Eukaryota; kingdom Metazoa; phylum Chordata; class Chondrichthyes; order Carcharhiniformes; family Scyliorhinidae; genus Scyliorhinus; species Scyliorhinus torazame. Next base: position 3,039 of record NW_027308016.1, on the reverse strand, counting down.
TGGATGGATGGATGGATGGAGGGATGGCTGGATGTAGGGTTGGCTGGATGGTTGGCTGGCTGGACGGATGGGTGGATGGATGGATGGCTGGATGGATGGCTGGCTGGAGGGATGGATGGATGGCGGGATGGACGGCTGGATTAATTGGATGGCTGGATGGATGGCTGGCTGGAGGGATGGATTTATGTTTGGATGGCTGGATGGATGGCTGGATGGATGGATGGCCTGGATGGATGGCTGGCTGGACGGATGGATGGATGGATGGCTGGATGGAGGGATGGCTGGATGGTTGGCTGGCTGGAGGGATGGATGGATGGATGGATGGATGGATGGCTGGATGGATGGCTGGCTGGAGAGATGCATGGATGGATGGATGGCTGGATGGACGAATGGTTTGGATGGATTGCTGGATGGATGGCTGGCTGGAGGGATGGATTGATGGATGGATGGCTGGATGGATGGCTGGATGGATGGATGGCTGGATGGATGGCTGGCTGGAGGGATGGGTGGATGGATGGATGGCTGGATGGAGGGATGGCTGGATGGAGGGATGGCAGGATGGTTGGCTGGCTGGATGGATGGATGGATGGATGTTGGATGGATGGCTGGATGAAGGGATGGCTGGATGGATGGCTGCTGGCTGGAGGGATGGATGGATGGCTGGATGGATGGCTGGATGGATGGATGGCTTAATGGCTTGGCTGGCTGGAGGGATGGATGGATGGATTGATGAATGGCTGAATGGATGGATGGCTGGATGTATGGCTGGCTGGAGAGATGGATGATGGATGGATGGCTGGATCGATGGCTGGATGGAGGAATGGCTGGATGGATGGCTGGCTAGAGGGATGGATGGATGGATGGATGCTGGATGGATGGCTTAATGGATGGATGCTGGATGAAAGGCTGACTGGAGGGATGGATGGATGGATGGCTGGATGGATGGCTGGATGGATGAATGGCTGGATGGATGACTGGCTGGAGGGATGGATGGATGGATGGATGGCTCGATGGATTGCTGGATGGATGGATGGATGGGACGGATGGCTGGATGGATGGCTGGTTGGAGGATGGATGGATGGATGGCTGGCTGGATGGATGGATGGCTGGATGGCTGGATGGAGATGTGGCTGGATGGTTGGCTGGCTGGAGGGATGGATGGATGGATGGCTGGCTGGAGAGATGGATTGATGGATGGATGGCTGATGGATGGCTGGATGGATGGATGGCTGGATTGATGGCTGGCTGGAGGGATGGATTGATGGGTGGATGGCTGGGTGGAGGGATGGGCTGGATGGTTGGGCTGGCTGGATGGATGGATGGATGGATGGATGGCTGGATGGATGGCTGAATGGATGGCTGGATGGATGGATGGCTGGAAAGAAAGTTGGCTGGAGGGAAGGATGGATGGATGGATGGCTGGATGGATGGCTGGCTGGAGGGATGGATTGATGGATGGATGGCTGGATGTGTTGCTGGATGGATGGATGGCTGGCTGGAGGGATCGATGGATGGATGGATGGTTGGATGGACGGCTGGATGGATGGATGGCTGGATGGATGGCTTGCTGGAGGGATGGATTGATGGATGGATGGATGGATGGATGGCTGGATGGATGGATGGCTGGATGGATGGCTGGATGGATGGCTGGCTGAAGGTATGGATGGATGGCTGGATGGAGGGATGGAGGGATGGCTGGATGTAGGGTGGCTAGATGGTTGGCTGGCTGGAGGGATGGATGGATGGCTGGATGGATGGCTGGCTGGAGGGATGGATGGATGGCTGGATGGACGGCTGGATGGATGGATGGCTGGATGGATGGCTGGCTGGAGGGATGGATTGATGGATGGATGGCTGGATGGATGGCTGGATGGATGGATGGCTGGATGGATGGCTGGATGGAGGGATGGATGGATGGATGGATGGATGGAGGCATGGCTGGATGGAGGGATGGCTAGAGGGATGAATGGATGGATGGCTGGCTGGATGGATGGCTGGATGCATGGCTGTCTGGAGGGATGCATGGATGGATGGCTGGATGGACGGCTGGTTTGGATGGATGGCTGGATGGATGTCTGGCTGGAGGGATGGATTGATGGATGGATGACTGGTTGGATGGCTGGATGGATGGATTGCTGGATGGATGGCTGGCTGGAGGGGTGGATGGACGGGTGGATGGCTGGATGAGGGATGGCTGGATGGTTGGCTGGCTGGATGGATGGATGATGGATGGCTGGATGGATGGCTGGATGGAGGATTGCGAGATGGATGGTTCGCTGGAGGGATGGATGGATGGCTGGATGGATGGATGGCTTAATGGCTGGCTGTGCTGGAGGGATGGATGGCTGGATGGATGGCTGGGATGGATGATGGATGGATGGATGGCTGGCTGGCTGGAGGTATTGATGGATGGATGGCTATGCTGGAGGGATGGATGGTTGGCTGGATTGATGGCTGGATGGCTGGATGGATGCTTGCTGGAGGGATGGATGGATGGATGGATGGATGGCTGGATGGATGGCTGGATGGATGGATGGCTGGATGAATGGATGGATGGCTGGATGGATGGCTGGCTGGATGGATGGCTGGATGGATGACTCGCTGGCGGGATGGATGGATGGATGGCTGGATGGATGGCTTAATGGCTGGATGGCTGGAATAATGGCTGGATGGTTGGATGGATGGATGGCTGGATGGAGGGATGGCTGAATGGATGGATGGCTGGATGGCTGGAAGTCTGGATGGATGGATGCTGGATGGATGGCTGGATGGATGGACGGATGGATGGAGGGATGGCTGGATGGATGCTGGCTGGAGGGTGGATTCATGGCTGGATGGATGTCTGGATGGAGGAATGGCTGGATGGATGGCTGCTGGAGGGATGGATGGATGGCTGGATGGATGGCTGGATGGATGGATGGCTGGATGGACGATTGGCTGGAGTGATGGATGGATGGATGGCTGGATGGATGGCTGGTTGGAGGATGGATGGATGGATGGTTGGAGTGATGGATGCGTGGATGGTTGGATGGATGGCTA